>NW_017100137.1:357483-395024 GCF_001263275.1 Habropoda laboriosa | reverse complement strand
AAAAAAAGTAAAATTAAAGAAATTACATTTTTCTATTATGATTTGTCGAGCCGTGTAATCTCGTAAAGAAAACCGACTGGTGTATCGTTGCACGCTTGACTGACTGCGAGCGAGATAACATGGGCGCAGCAATTACGCAGACCTAGGCGTTGGCCCATCTATACTGTCACTTGTAGAATCCAAACTTACTGACTCTTGTAGAGAATTTACTGTATTCTACACTAGCAATAGTAAAATTTTCTCAAAAAATTCTGCAATATCAAGAGTAAAATTTTCTCAAATTTCCTCAATTTTCAATTCCGACAAAATGATATTTCTCATTCTCCTAATAAATTTACTACTTATTTCAAAAAAAAGTTTGAAGATTACACCGAACGAGGAAAAGCTGAAAATTATTTATTCATACACCAGATAAATTTCGGAACAAAAATAAAAATTCACCTAGTGACTTTTCCTACAAAATGGAAAAAGATCCGACACCTAAATAGAATGGACACAAAAAGAAATGAAAAGAGCGTTAAAAACAAAGGGAAAAAAGAAGAAAGAATGGTGTAAAGTGTAGAACGCGACCCGAGAACTGATAGATAGAGCGACCTGGCAGTGTTCGACAACTGGAACTCGCTGGCAGACTTTTCATTGGTGGATCAGGCCGATTGCCAATTGCAAAATGGGGCGACCTGGATTTCAAAGTCGAGCCAGCCAGGTACCGTTTCGGTGCAGAGACGATTACCGGCTCCGTGATAGGCCTGCGAACCAGAAGAATCCTCCAAGGACCGACAGGAAGTGTACTCATTACGCCAGCCACGTACCAGGACTTGGCAGAATTCGTGAATTCGCTGGACCTCCGGCACACTTTGGATCTTTGAAATTTTTCGAGCACGCTCAAGGAAGCTTGTTACGTAGTCATGTTGCGTCGAATCTGCCTGCCAAGATCGGATACGTGATGTATACTTGCGCGAAAGTATCGTTATTGTTGAAAATAACGATGGGTCCGATAATGATGGATTTCGCTACGGCAGATTTTGGTACGTAACGCACGTGACACAAGGTAGATGTTCTACCTTAGTCGCGAAATTTGTTGCTTTGGCTGCATCGTTAAATTGAGGTGTGATAGAAATACTTAAAGGATAAAATTAGGGATTAAATTAGTCCAGAAGTGCACCAAACGACGCGAACTATACAGTGTGAGTAGATTTTCAAACCGTTTGTGGGCGCCGACAGCGATGAAAGGGTTAAGAAGAATTAAGAATTCTTTTTTTTATAAGCATTAGCGTTTATAGAAGTTTGGTAATATTAAAATGTATAATTATTGAATAACTTAATTACATTCATCTTGAAATAATTTTTATTAATTTTTCGTAAACAATTTACGAGAACACTTATTAGTATTATTAAAACACTTCAGTGTATCTGCACATGTGGTGAGAAGCACATGGTTATCGACTTGAAGCAGTTATTTTTCATAATTATTTTTCTAATTTCATAGGAAACGAATTGTCAAAATGACAAAGAAATGATTGAACTCTTTGCTTCGTTTTATTCTGTTCCATTCAAATATGCAGGGTGACTTTAACAACTGGACCACAGGCTCTAGTTCTGTTTCATTAACAAGCTCAATCATCCTATGTTACGATTTTTTTCGAAAATGTCATTTACTATTGTCTTAATTATGTTTGCAACGAAAATGGATTCTTAGATAATTTCTTACTTACAGCACTTAATTTTTTGCGAAAGTGTTGAATTGAGGGAACGAAGGTAAACTAAACGAGAAGTTTAATTTCCATAATTAACACGATTTTTCATTAATTACGATCGTTAAATGTTCAAATTAAAATTCCCCCGTTATCTACGTTGCAAAAGGCGGGCAAAAGAGGAGGAGAAACTTGTGGATTAGCGTAATTTCTCAAACGGAAAACAGAGGAAAGAGGAGGTCCACGGTTGCTCAAGGTCTGCCGGGAATTATTTAGGATTCTTCTTTTCTTATTTCCAAGGTTTTCCAGCCGGTCTCCTCCCACTGCTCCCCGCTTTTATATTTCCACGATTCAATAACAGGCCAACCGTGGAAATTTCAGATTGTCCTCGCCTCTTTTCTTTCTCTTTTTTCTTTTTTTTACATGGTTACAGAAAATCTCGTTAACGTAACAACTATCCCCTCGATAAGGGTAGAGGAGGAAAAAAATTGAACGAGGCTTTTATCGAGACAATAAGAATTACTTAGATCTTCAAATGGTGTTTGGTTGTCCTGCCTACGCTCATCCTGAATAGAACTAAAACATACATGCTTATTTACCTACGTCTATCTTATTACTACATTCCTATCTTCGGCTTCCTTTCTCATTTTCTTTCCTTAGCCCCTTAACATATGACAACGCGTCAGACTCGTGGCAGAAATTCTGGCGAAGATGTGACGAAAATCGTTATATTGGTAAGAAAAATTCATTGTAATCCTAACTTTCGTTTGAATTTCTAAGACTGAGGATTACGAAGTGTAATTAATTTGCAACAGATTAGTTTTTGTTACCTGATACAGTACTGAAATAGAAAATGGCTGACGCTTAGATGCATAGTCAGAAAAGAAATCATAGGTTAAGGGGTTAACTGCACCACGTTCCACGTTGGACGCTCGCTGTGTACCAAAAGTGACAAATTCATCCAACAAACAAAGTTAGCATTGTCACGATGGAAACGAATCATCATATGTACCTGTTTATGTATATCTAAGAAGAAAAAGAAGACCTAGATGAAGAAGTCCTCGATCGTTGTCTGCTCGTTCCTAAATCGCGTGTGTCAAGGCCAGCCAGATTTCGTGTAATAATTTGGACACGAACCGGGACATGATACATGAAAAGTAGGGAAAATTTGCGAAATTAGATCATCGAGAGTTCCAAGGAGTTATCGGGTCGCGGTTGGCTCGTCTCTTTAATGCTCTCACGCAAATGGGGACGCGTGATGCCTGGACGTGGTTAGGCACTTTGCACCGAGGGAGAAATGAGTTATAAGGGACATCGGCCAACTGATACATATCGATTTTGATAAAATTTTACGTATAGCTAGACAATCTGAAAGTAGTATTTTTTTAAATGTTCTTTTTTAGCTGTTGATATCTACGTTTGGAGGGAGAACTCATCCTACAAAATGGAGGACTCAAAAATAATTAATTAGAATAACTACTAATAGTAATTAATTATTTGGAAGAGCTACCAATTTTATTAATTATTTAGAATAATTACAAATTTCAATTTTAATCTTAATTTCAGAATAACTACTATTTTTAGATTCTGTATCTGTAAAATTTTGTGAAAAGCAGAGTGTATCAATTGGGTGATGCTCTTTGTTACACGTATTTAGTATTTTCCTGTTTTTCACTGTATAAAGAACAGGAGACGAAACCTTTTTGTAACCCATTTAACAAAGCTGTCTCCAACGTGACGTAGTCGAAATCCAATTCTTCATTCCATCCAGTTCATCGACACTGTTCAGTCGAATAATAATCACGAAAATCGACAATCCAAAAATTCCAAAAAATTTCCAACTTTGCAAAAACCTACTTCAATTGACGCTAATAACGAAACTATTCTTTGTTTCGACAATGAAACGCTCTTAGGTGTGAAAACACTCCCTCAAAGAAATTCCGAGTTTTCACATTATCGCGAATATTCACGAAACCGTACAAGATACGAAAAAAAAGTTAAATTCAAAGTTGCGTGGTTTTCGACGTCCTACATTATGGTTGTAAAGAATTTCCGAAAAAGAGTGTCGAGGGTAAATTAAAGAGAAAAGAAGTTTCTTCACAGAAAACGTTCCTCGTGAAGATTAAATGCGACATAAGTTCACGTGAGCTCTTTTTATTATTTTCAAGTATTGAATCTATCTTTGAAAAGGTCTCCGTGTGTCACGAGGCAGCTCTGTATTAAAACAACCAGACAGTAGAGGAACATGATTTTCCGCGAGCATAACGTACGCGAAATCGCGAAGAGAAATAAGAGCACAAAGAGGGATGGTTATGATGTCTTCACGTGACATTCTGAAAATGGGTTAAGTACGTTAATTATACGTGTGATAAATCTTCATCTCCCGTTTGTTCCTCCGCCAGACTGTTAGTGACTTTCCCTTTTAGCCAAGAGAATTCTCGGAATTTTTTCACGTTCGCGAAAACAGTGCAAGGGGTAAAGTTTCTGTGACTGTAATGTCTTAATTAGGCGCGAGATAATAAATTTACTCGTATACTGATTGAATATTCCGAGTGTGTGCAGCGTTTAACGTAGCTTATCGTAGTTTCCCTTTTTGCACAAGCTACAGAAATATGAAATATTCGTGTATACGGAGGAAAGTTAATCGTAATCGATGTGCTTCCGTATTTGACGCTACACAGATATCCACCTGCAATTCTTTATCATTTCTACAAGTCAGCTTGTGGGTTAAATAAACATTTTTCTTATTCCGTTTCGTTCGTGAAATAATTCTAGCGATTATATTTACTTGTCTCCTAATTCGGTAAGCAGAACTTTAATGTACACTTTTTGTTCTATTCTTTAATGTATTAAGAAAAATTTGAAATTCTTATATATGTATATTTGTTAACTGATTATTCGAATAAATGATCTTGTAATCATTCGAAAAGCTGTAAAAGCCTATAAAATGATTTTTATAAATTTTCAATAATGAAACTAGTTCATTGTTGAGGCAAGTGGATACAATCGAGTGAAAATTAATTTTTGAAGAAACGCGACGTTTCGTATGCACCAAAATAATATTACACAAGGAATCTTTATATAACATATAATAATACAATACTAGGAATCTTTTACAAGGCTCCTTAGTTTCAGCAACACTGATTACCGGAAAGAAACTTCGGTTTATGATTAAAAGGTACGTCACAGGAACTTTGCAAGGTCTAAAAGTAGAATTGTGGAATTTTTTCCAAGGATCTGATTGGATGTTCAGGGGGGACGAAAGCGACCAGGGAGCACGAAACTCGAAAATCCATCATAGGTTTTTCGACTTTTTCCGCGGTCCCCTGACAAATGTCTACCCTCCATTCTCCTCAGTTCTGCCACTCGCTCTTGCGTTTCCACTTTTCTCTCCTCGCGCCATAGCGTTCACTCGGCGGATGCAATAACAATCGGATGGAAACCCGTGAAAAACATGGTTTCGTCTCGAATATACTCTCCTATGTGACGCGTGCATTTTGGGCGAAAAGGAAACGAACGGTA
This sequence comes from Habropoda laboriosa, assembly GCF_001263275.1. Taxonomy (NCBI): domain Eukaryota; kingdom Metazoa; phylum Arthropoda; class Insecta; order Hymenoptera; family Apidae; genus Habropoda; species Habropoda laboriosa. The sequence goes on along the minus strand of NW_017100137.1, from coordinate 389,811 downwards.
AGAGGAGAACGGGAATCTTGCGAAGCAACTTTTAACGAGAATCAAGAAATGGTAACGAAAAATTGTGAATTTATTTTGCGATCCATTTTACAGGAAGAATTAAATTTTTTTACAGAAAGAAATTCTTTGTAGTTATGAAAATTGGAGCTGTTAAAATTAACGCGAAACATTCGATATTCAAACATGGCAACTTCTGTCAAAAATTTACAAAATCTGATTTTTTGCTATGTACGTAAAAAAATCAGTAACTGTGAATCTGTCGAAAGTACGACAGTAGAAGTACCGAATAAATAAATAAACGAGCAAATGTAAATAAACATATATATTGAAACTTATTATTATAAGATTGATAGAACAATTGACGCCAACGTGTCGTCAACAGTCGTCGTAGTGTTAATACGGAATAAATGAGAACAAATGAGACATGATTTTTCAATTTTGTAAGATACTTCCATGAATATTTTATTCCCAAATAATTAATAGAAATTAATGTGAGAAAGAGAACAAAAATTTAGCTGACTAACTCCATAAAATGAAATTTATTAAATTCGTCTAATTTATGAAAAATTAAGCAGCAAGCATGTGTTTCGATACTGAAATTGAAAGAATGTATTTAAAAAATGGGGTTAATATTTTTGGTTTCCGAGTGGCTCTGATTTTCTTCCAACAATCATCAGCATCAGAGAGTGGTAAACACTGCGTTAAAGACGATATTCTAAATGGCTGTTCCTTAAACAAGTCATGTCCATGCTCGGTTGATCGTCCCTTTATTCCTAATTCTAGTGGCTGGCCAGCGAATGTCGTATTCTTGACAAACAGAATTTCCTAACCGGCTGCACGAGGGGGTTATGTAACGTCCATGCAGACGTAATATGCTGCTAATATTGTGGGCTTATAAATGGAAAGCAGCTTATTGGGATAGTTGTTCAATGCGCTGTACGCTTGCAGCAATCCATGGACGCGGGTTTTCAAACGATGTGCAACGATACCTAAAAGGATCTTCGCTGAACGTTTCCTACAATAGCTTGCCTTGTAATGTTGAATTACACTTGTATATGTAGATTAAGTAAATACAACTAACTGATTATGATTAAGTATATTAGAACAGTGAGTAATTAATTTTAACACATTTTTCTCGGGTTATTTTTAGTTAAAAATAGGGTTTTTACTGCTGTTTGGATTTAGGGGCGTGTATTCGAAGCTTGAGTATGCGAGTACTCGGATAACTACTCAATTTAGAGTCGAGTATTCGGTTTTAAGGATATCCGAATCTTGAGTATCTAAGAACTAGGATGGATAATCAATTAAACCTGAGAAAGGTGGATTTATGGATAACTGAGTATCCGAATTTTGAGTATCCGAATTTTGAGTATCCGAATTTTGAGTATCCGAATCTTGGGTATCCGAATTTTGAGTATTCGAATTTACGGATATTCGAATTTTGGGTTTCCGAATTTACGGATATTCGAATCTTCAGTATCCGAATTTACGGATATACGAATTTTAAGTATCCGAATCTTGAGTATCCGAATCTTGAGTATCCGAATCTTGAGTATCCGAATTTACGGATATTCGAATTTTGGTTATCCGAATCTTGGGTATCCGAATTTTGGTTATCCGAATCTTGGGTATCCGAATTTTGGGTATCCGAATTTTGAGTATACGAATTTACGGATATTCGAATCTTAAGTACCCGAGTATTCGGGTATCTTACTCTCAATTAAAACCCGAGTATCCAAATTCGGATATCTGGATATATATACCCGTCTTATCCTCCCAATGAGTCTATCGGATACTAAATATGAGCGTCAACAGTCTCATATACGTATATACATAGGTACTAATTTTCACATTTTGTTTTCCTTCTCACATTTTTTTTAATCTCAATCCTTTACCTAAACTTGCTTTCTTTAATTTAAACCCGGATAACAAAATCTTGATATTTAAGTAATTAGCAAAGAAAATCCGAATACTCGAATACTCGGATATCCAGATAGTAAGAGATCTAAGTTAAAAATACTAACATTAACGATGAGAATTTGACAGTTTTGTTTCAGTTTTAAACGTAGAATACGGTGACAATGTTTATTTGGAACACATTAAGTGTATCGAAAAAAATTGTTAACTAGCCAAATGATAAGATAAACGGTTAATAGTTTGCAAATTCGTGTATACTTGTTAGAAATTCATTTGAAGACATTACTTCTGATGGTTTATTTCTATCGAAAGTGTAATTGCAGTTTACATAACCCGGACGATTATAGATTGCGCAAAGTGTCAGTCAGTTATTTAGCTCTGAAGATACTAGAAAATACCAGGTGTGGAATTACAGTGAAATACATTGGAGTAATCGGTAGTTTAAAAAAAGAAGTAATTACATTTGTTGAACTGTGAGTAAGTACTTTTTTCAAAGTTTTAAAAATTATTCATATTCAAATGGATTCAAGTAGATTCAGAAGAAATAATTACTGGTATAACATAAAACAGAATTATTTCTTAAATCTTTCAGTCAGTTAAAAATGAAAGGCTTTAAAATAATTTTACAACTTCTCGTTTTTACATTCTTTGTAACATTCGAAAATTCCACCTGTAATTACAAAAGAAAAGCAATGCAACACTCTACCACTTTGAGTAATTTGTCTTCGTTAAGTCTCCCTAAGCAATTTAAGGAACGTTAATTGAGACATTCCATTGATTCCTATTATCGTGGAAATTTTTATGCAAGCATGCTTGTTGCATACTTGTCTAATAGATATTTGTACGAGGCAACAGTGTTGCAATGCCGGATATGGTCATTACGAAGATTGCATACTGAGACGAGATTCCAACAGAGTCGTTTAATGTTGGTATTCGTCGATAATAACGGGAATTCTGACAATAAAGAACGGTTGAAGGCAAAAAAAAAGATGTTGAAAACTGTTTTCCATCCGCCATGCTTTAAACACAATTCTACCCTTTCGTTTAAGCTACTATCTCAGAAAAATAATAATAAAGATGAAGTTCCATCATTTCCTACTCTAAAAAACTATATCAATACCTATCTAACGTGCAATATACAAAACAATATACAATATAAAATTCAATATGCAAAACACCCCAAAGTATGTTAGCACTTTGCAAAGAAACCTAATTTCCCAAACTTCTAAATCCGAAGATCCCTTATTAAACCTGCTTTTCAAGAGACGAATTGGTTCGAACGATCACGAATAACCAGCACACGACGTGACAACCGAAATCTCAGCACGATCTTCGTTTATTTATTCTAACAGCCGTGGCTCTACAATTTCGATATTTTCTGCTGTTGCGAAATCGCGGTACATCGGTTTAATTTGATCTCGATGTCGTATATCAAGCTGTCCAAGATAGAATAGTAATTCGCGGCTGGTCAGATCTGTTCCTGACCGTCCATGAGACGTTGGTCCCTAGCCAATCCTCGAAGGATCGTTCCAGCTATTACTAAACGGCGAACCGTGTTCAACAAGGCGTCGTGTCGCGTTTGATAAAAAGTTTAAAGAATGGTCTGAAAAATAAATTACAGCGTACTGTTGTCGGTTGCTTTATTTCAACTTCTCTACAGAGTATATGGCTACTTTTGAGAGAAAATTCAGGGGGTGATTGTAGAAGCCAATACAAGACGAAAATCAAGAATAAAAAAATTGCGTTTGACGCTTCGTTTTTTAATTATTAACGTTTGAAAATATCCCCGTAGCCGAGCAACCCTTCTTACATCAACGTATATGGGGCACGTCAAGACGCAGGGGGTATAGTCAGTGGAAGCGATATTGTGGGGTTGTAAAATCAGTTAGGCGTCAAAGTACACGTAATCCGAGTACCAAGACAGCAATTCGAGGGAGATAAGGAGCTCGAGAGCTCAATTTGGAATTGCTTCATCCATTGTAGTATATTTAAAAATTTTGGCTCTGAATGTGGCTACGTCAGTGCTTCAATTTACGACTCGTTATATCACCTCCACCAACTGTAATCTGAATCGAATTAACTTGAAACTTTTGGGAAATATTTGTATAATAACATAATATTCTTGAAGAAGATGTGGGAACCTAAGAAATGAAAACTTTTAAATATCGAAACGTTGAAGTTAATTCAGCTTAAAGTTTCAAATCACCCGATATATCTCAGAAAGGCAACAATTCTTCACGTGATAAGCATTTTATCGAGATAAAGTAAGAATACATTGTAAAATTTCAAAAATCAGAATTACCGTTTTACTATCTTATATAATACAATAACATCGTTACGTCAATTACATCAGCTGTTAATTTAAATAACATACATTTTGCTACCTGAATTGAAAAACACGCGATCATTTACCGTGCAATTATTCGAGCCAGTTGTTTCTCGCTTTTATAATCTCTGTATATACACAAACAGGTTACAAAATTCACTTTCAAGTGCTTGTTCTTCACTTGATTCGTTACATGTTTGATAAATACACCTGTCAATGCAACATCGTTAAATTCGTGGCGATTTATAATGCCCGCGAATGCTTTCAATTACGCTGGCTCGTAGCGTGTGTCAACGGCCGGCTTTGATAAATTAGCGTCGCAATAATGCAAGAATAATACGTGCATACGTCGAGATAAATCGTCATGGTTAGGCGCACACAACAGCGAGGCGTGATTATTACACAAAAATAAACTCCGTTTCAGCCTAGCGCCGTTAACAACGATAGCAAACTAATGCTCTCTCTATTTAACACTAGAGCAACAGGAGTTGAATGTGTGATACGAAATATAGCGAACCATACTGAGATTGTTACGTTAGCACATACGATCTAGAGATCGAAGGATCTATTTTATGTCATTCGAGAGCCCCAGGACCAGTTTGAGACCATACAAGGATCTTGAAACATTGGAAATCGCAGATATTTTCGGAGTCTTTTCGGGCCTTAAAAAAAATTTGTGTCAAATATTTTCTTCAGTTCTATCATACACCGAAGTTTCATCTATGTCGGTGATTATCACTTCGGGACGATCCCTTGTGAGTTATCCTTTCCTTTTGTTATATCAGTTCACAATCTATATAAATAAAAACTCACAAAATTTTTGGAATTTACTAATTTACTAATTTACAAAATTTTCTAATTTACTCATTCACAAAATTTCCTAATTTACAACATTTCCTAATTTACTAATTTACAAAATTTTCTAATTTACTAATTCACAAAATTGTCCAATTTTACTAATTTACAAAATTTTCTAATTTACTAATTCACAAAATATTCTAATTCGCTAACTTCTCAACGATCCAAGTCAGAGCATTTCCCGAATTAAATTCAGAAGAAGTTGGACTTGTGCTACTTACTTATCAGTCCAATTATCGATGTTTATTAGTCGGTGAACAAATGGTAGCAGATTTATCGCGGACAGGCAAACGGTCTAATCGAACGTGAAAATAATCGTGACCACAATTATTAATAGAAGATAAATGGAAATTATAGTTCCGTGTTGTTCGACGATTATACAAAATTGCTGAACGTTGTACTGGTGAATAGATGCATAGATAAATCGTGCGATATTGGCAGAGAATTATTAGCACTATTCGATAAAATTATTTCATCAACCGATGACCCGCGATTTAGCTGCAGTCAATTCTCATTTAACACGTAATTATCAGTAATACGATTGGTGCGGGGGGAGGGGTGGGGATAATTCTGTGGCAAGTTACAAACTGTGGTGGAATAACGGTGACACTTGAACGTTCTGCATGATAATGCAAGCGGTGAGTAAGACATTAATATTCATATTTTAATTGAGTACAATAATTGCACGTGATCAATTAGTTTACGGGGCATCCGGCGAATTTCCCGACGGCAAATTAGTTCGATGTATGAACGAAGAGTGATTGAGATAGAAAAAATTGCGACACGCGCAAGTTAACGTCTACGTGTATGAAGTGCTGCTTAATTGCTGTTACAGTTTTGCCCGATGGATCGTTTGAATTTGTAATTTCGAGTGTGAAAGATCGTTTTTCTTCGAAAATGAAATTACACGCAGTTCCATCATTTTCCAGATATCGTAGATCGTGTGTTTTCGAATAAAGGGAGTGAAAATTGTAAGAAATGGTAGGAAAGAGTATGGAATATTAGAAAATAAAAAGAAGAATGAGAAGTAATAAAAAAATTGTACCAAATAGTGAGAAATGGTATTTAACAAAAATTGATAAAAAGTTCTTCTTAAATGTACTTCAAATTAGCATTTAAGATACTCGAATGGTCTATCAAATGGATCTTTATTCTTATTACTGTTTTTTTGTTTTTTTTTTTTCAATTCGATCGTTCAACTTGACAATTTAAAGGAGAAAGGAGATTCTCGATGCACTGCACGCAGTTTTCAGAATAAATTATAAATCCATAAAGTGTTCTCATGAATTATGCGCAGCAAGCTTTAAATAACTTCCTTTAATCTTCGAAATACACGTTCCACACCAAGTGTTCTTCTATTCGTGTAAAGTTGAAGCAAAAAATGAAATTTCAACATTGAACCGATTACTTCAAAGAACATTGCTGCTCTATGTGATCCATAAAGTGATCCATTTCGTAATGAATCTATTATTCTTTGTAAAAATTGTGACTCTTGAGTATAGCAAACAAAGTGACAATTTTATTGCTTCCAAGAACTCGTGACACACACGCTATCTAAACAGCATAATGAGGGTTGAGCAAAAATATTCTCATTGATCTAACGTTGATCAGACGACGAAAGAGACTGAAGAGGCGTTTAAAATTGCCAGTAAATTGCAATCTACATATGTACACATATATAAAACACAATGTACACTCCGGTTCATAAATATTGCGACACTTTCCGAATGTGAAGCAAACCTAAACAGACATAATGAATTTTATCGAGATTCTGTAAAAATGATTCAGTCTGGAATTTCATACAATAAAACTTCTAAATATCTGTTTCCATTTAACCCTATTGCGTTCTTCATTTTGACTGTACACTTAAGACTTTTGGGTGAAAAAGGACCTAAGACCTTACGTGTAATAATTTTTCTTTCCAACGCGACATATGAACCTAGACGATAAACGTTTAAAATAATGTCAAGGAACGTAAACTTGATAACAGCAAGAAATGACTAAAAACATAAAAAGGCGGTGGGTCAAAAAAGACCCGAAGACCGCGCTAGGGTTAATAGTACAAGTACCAATATGGCGTAATGGTTATCGACTTACCTAACCTAACCTAACCTATAAGAAGAAAAAAGTATTTTTTCCTTTGTAACAAAGTTTACTATTTCGACTTGTGACCACTTTTTCCATAAAACGGAAATAATTAGAAGAACCAAAAACGAACAGAAATACTGTCCGACACGTACTCTGTAATTTCTACTTAGAGCTACTCTTCTCTCTACGAGCGTGCACTCAGCAACGAAAACATCGTCGGACAATTTATTTGCAAACGATTTACGTGCACCGGTGACCCTTAAATTCACGCTTTTCCGACGTGTTTATCGATGAAGGAAGCGGTCGTTGATTTTCCTCGAGAGATCGTAAAGTCCGAGGTACGTAGAGATGTGTCGGACATGCTCTAGCCAGTGAAGAAGACAACAATCGATATTGCCGCGAATGCAGACCGAGTGTGCAAACGGTTTTTCGACCCCTGGTCGACGATAAATCACGTCCGATTAACTGTTTTCAACGACGGTGGCCGTTTCTGCGGATCGTTCGCCGATCTTAATGACCGTTTTCCGGTTTCGTAACCGCGAGCCCGAGTTAATCTTAGCCGTTTCGCAGTTCCCCTGCGATTTACAGTTGGCGAATCGACGCTCCGTTGCAGGTGCGATCTGTCGATTATTAATGTCCAGATATATTTCCGCGTGAATAAATTGGACTTAAAATCGCTTAAGTCGATATCGAAAATTGACAATTCTGCGATCTCTCTGGAAATGATTAATACTGAACGGAGATTATTGAAATTTCTTTCTGAACGGCGAGAGTATTAAGAGGCTTAATATGATTTAAAACTTTAACCCTTTATAATGATTTCGTTTGTCATCGGGGACTACTTTTGCATTTATTGCTGTATTTCGGTTTACAAATGTTTGACATCATTTTTTGGTGTAATGAACATTTTTACACGTGGCCACCTATTTAACTATTAAGAAAGAATACAAAAGAATTTTCTTTCCCCCTTTTTGAAGAATTTCATTAAATTGGGCTGGAAAGGGTGTTAAACGCGTTTTTCTCAAAAGCACGTTTTCATAATCGGCGACGAAAGTATTTCGAAAACCATTGCACCGATTTATTTCAAAATTTCCAGGCGTATTGTAGGAATAGCAAAGCAGTCCTTCGATCGAAGGATCTCTCATTTCGATGTCCAGTTTTTTTTAACTGACGAAAATCAAGCGCTCTTTACACTGAAAATTGATATTTTAACTTGGAACGGTCGTCGTTGCGTTGCAAATCAATATTTTCAAACGCGCTTCGTTCGAAGACTAGATAATTTGATATGAAAACTAAATTTTAAAGAGTTCCGGGAGAGTGGCCATATCTTCGACAGTCATTAATATTTCTCAATGAAAAAATTATGACAGTCGCTTGAAAATGTGGTCTTTCATATACGAAAAGATATATTGCAAGAAGTTTACAAGTTCTTTCCAAAAAAAAAATTCACAAAGATCACGTTTTCTTCTACTACTCAACGTAAGCGTAACCCCTTAACCTGTTAATTGTGTTCATTTCTCAAGCAGTAATTTATCATCTCTAGTTTGCAACAAAAAATAAACAAAAAATCGCTTCATTTTGGTTCTTGCAAATGTCAGTATGACGTATCTCATATTTAACATAGGCTTAACAACGCAGTTGAAGATGGACAATTTCTCGGTAAATAAACTATTGTGTTCTAAGTATCTGTGAACCAATGACGAGTTATCAACTCGTGTTCCACAGCTAATTAGCGTAAACTCTGGTAGCAAGTGTATACAACATTTAGTAACAAATGATTTGTACGTTTAATTGAGATGTGCATAAACGTGTATAGTCTGACTGTATTACATCAAAGGTATGTTCTATCGAGGTATTTCCGAATAAGCGTGTATTTAAGTGCGTGTTCTGTACTAATTTATTGCCCGCAACATTTCTCAGCTCAACAGGGGCTGGCCATGTCAATCGAAAATGATATAATGCTTCAGTGATAAATATATTACTCTCTGTCGTTTGTTTTCGTACAACAATAAACGTGGACATGTATTCGACCGAAATCGAAGTTACGCGCAAAAGATTTCATTTGCCCATCTTATTAACGAAGATCACTGAAAAGGATATTACGCTGTTTGTAGAATGGTTTCGAGAGTCTTTGCCAAAATGAATGGCTTTAGAACTAAGTAAATTGCTCAAAGGCAGATGGTGAATGTATTAATAATAAAGGCCAAATGTATTTGACGTTAACCCTCTTTGGTACCATTTAAACAGGCCAAGTGAAGTATCTGTTATGTAACTGACAGAATCGAATTAATTTTTCATTCTTATTCAGGAGGCTAATGGTAAAAATAGGAAAGAGAAAAAACGAAGGAACTGTGAATTATGGTAACGGCGAGATGTTTTGTTGCATAACCGGAGGATTGCATCGGTGCGAAATGTAATTTAAATTCAACCGCTGCGACTAATTGGAGAAAATTTGGAGAGATAACACGTTTTATTTTAATTCTACAAGCTAACAGTGAAGATCGAGATATACAGGTATTTGTGTAGGTAATTCGACAAATAGGGCAACTTCGGTTAACTGTTAAATGCATGTAGATGTGTGTATGGAAAGGGAATGACAAAAATTAAGAAAGAAAAATTGTCAGTTCGTTAAATAATTTAATTATTAAAGTGTAATTTAGCCCTTTAGTATTTCTTTTATAGTTGACATTTTATTTTAGTGAGGAAAATGAACTGCGCAGAGTGTATACTCTGAGTGCATTTGTTCTAAAGAATAAGCCTCGATCATTGAATCACTGTCGTTATCTCGAAACGTGAGAAACTGAAAACAAATCATAGTTCCGTGGTGTGAAAACGCTTACATAAAAATCACCCGTTATGTAAGAATTTTATATGAAAGAACTTGTTCAAGCAGAAAGGAAAAATAGAAAATAACTTTCTAGTTGTTAGTTACATACTGAAATGGGACACGAAAGTATCCTATTTTAACGTATAATAATCAAACAAGTGAAATTAATTTTAACAGTAGGAAAATCGTTTCGTTGACAAACTTAAGTATAAAGTAAAGATCGAACTACGATTTAGGAAAAAATTAAAGAAGTTAGTAACGCTTCTGAAAAATGAAGTAAAAAAGAGGATACGGTAAAAGAGTGTTTTTAACTTTGAAAGGCTACAAATTTTCTTAACTCTTAATTTTCTACTACATAAAAAATATAATACATCCTTGTCATTTCAATTTGCGGCTCTACGAAAAGGCGCCATCTTCCTTTAGCCGTAGCACGCGTTAATAATCATTTTCAAGTCATCAATTCGTAATTTAGGCGTTTTGAAAATTAGCTCACACTGTGCCCTTGAGCGCCTATAGGCGTTTCGAATATGTGCACGCACTGTGGCCTTGGCGCTTATAGGCGTTTCGAATATTTTCTCGCGCTTGTGCCCTTAGCGTCTTTTGGTACATTTTCACCTTAATTTAGTCCTCAATTTTTGTCCGTTGCGCACTTGCACATTAATTTCAGAAAGAAATTAAAAAATTTTAAAAAAATTCTAAAACGCCGAAACGAAAGATTTTCGTCTGCCACGCGTGTTACGTATCAAAAATTTGCCGCAGCAAAAGGGTTAACGTTCACGGAACACCATCTATCGCAACTGGACTACATTATTCTATCCGAACAGACTATAATACAGGCAGTATCGAAAATTACATCTCAACAGCATCTTCTCTAATTAGTTGTCACGATTATAAAGTGTAGCCCGTATCCGGCTACTATGGCGGCGTCATGAAGAACCGGGTGAAATTATGCTGTCCCATAAATTAACCTTAATCCAGGTTTTAGCCTGGCGAGAAAGGCGCGACGATGATTGGATAAATTTCTATTAAACAAACTTGCACAAGATGAGGCGAGCTTGCACGGGATCATGGGGCCGCGTTTACACGCGATCACCGCTTAAATCATTCGCCATTGCGCGCCGCGGAAGCGATTCCACTTTGTCCGCCTCGCATGACACCACGATTTTTCATCGATCCCCGTGTCTGCTTTATGAGTAACATTTGCAAATTGACGCTTTTATCGTCGAGTGTTTCGCGTATATGCATTCATTCAACGATTACCATCGTTATGATTCTATTTGTGGAGCGGTGGTATTAGAAACAGCAACAAAACGGAATTCTTTCTCGTACGAGAATAGAATTGGTCGAGAACGGTTTTCCGAGCGGTTCTTTTTCAACAACAATTCATTCCTTTGTTTATATTATTGTACAATTTTGAATGTTGGATTTTAAAAATTTGCTATAGACAGCGGAATTGAAAGTTAAATACGAACGAATAGAGGTCTACTCTTCGTTCAAAATAAGAATAACCTCGTTTCGCGCATGGGACGTGCCTAAGGCAGGGCTAGAAACATCCAAATCCCCACTTAACCGCCTACATTTTTCTCCGTCTTACCCTCTGCTACGCACTTTGTTTATGCGCAGAACGGACGAAAATCGGTCCGAGAGCGAGGTTATTCTTATTTTGAACGGACTCCGGAGCAATAATAGGTAGACAGGGTAAAACGTGTGAAAACAGGTCACCTAATTATCCTCTCTAGCTGCGGTGGATCGAGAAAATTTTCATACGTTCTTTTCTTTTCAAAGGAATCAATATTCAGAACGTTTGCAGCTAACTCGCGTAACTCATTCATCGGCGCACTTGGCAATCGATAACCTCGCGTATCCATCTCTTCTTAAATACTTTCAATTACTTCAATTAACTCCACGTTAAGTTGTCAAACAGTTGAAAACTTCGTTTCTACACTATCCTCTTTACAGAACCTACACAAAAATTACAATTTCCTAAAAGAGCAACGTAGAAACCTAACTTAATTCAGCTAAACAATCAGCACACATCTACGCAGCTACAAAACCACCCAAATACCATCAATAAACCATACCGAGAACCCAAAGAAGAAAGTGCTCCGCAATATCAAAGATTCATCACTCGAAGAGTCGACGAATCACGTTCAAAAACTCTACCAGACTCCATCAATCGATCGTTCGAATCCCTCCCCTGTTACAAAACGCGAAGCAGAGACAAGGTGAAGCTTGTTCCTCAGCACCGTATTTCACGGCGGGGGTTAAAGAACCCGCCTCGAGTTTACTTTCAGACAGCTTCTCTTAGTCACCAGTCTCGTTTGCAAGTAACCCTATTTTGGTGCCGTGACACGACAGTCACGGCTGCTTAACGCAATTGCTGCGAACCTTTTGAAAGCTCTTTCTCTCTCCTTTCTCGCCCCTCTCGTCGTTCCATGCACACCACCTATATACACACACACACGTATACACTGTCAACCGTCTACCTTGCTCATTTCTTCGTCCAACCCCCCTTTTTCCACCTCGTCTTCTATATACCATCCACCCTCTTAGCTGGAGCCTCGTAATTTTCTCTTTCTTCGGCGACTTCGTCCACTGCACTCCTTTGCGGCCCTGAATACTTCAGGGCGTCGAGGGGCAGAGCGAAGGAAGTCACTCCCGTGACGTCACGGAGCCTAGGGTCACGCGTTGAAATTCAGGTCGACTCACCCCTTTATCTCTCCCTCCCCTCCACTCACTCACTCTGTGTTGCATCTCTCTTTCTCTCACTCACTCACTCTGTGTTGCATCTCTCTCTCTCTCACACATTCACTCTGTGTTGCATCTCTCTTTCTCTCACTCACTCACTCTGTGTTGCATCTCTCTCTCTCTCTCTACACACACACACACACACACACACTCACTCTGTGTTGCATCTCTCTCTCTCTCACACTCACTGACAACTCCCTCCTTCTTCCCAGTCTTTTTCCGTATCACCACCCACTTTACATGCACTCGAACGTTCCTCCGTAACCGTCAAGGAGAAAAAAGGAGAAACTTCTTTTTCATCCCTCTTTCTTCCCACTCCACAGAGTGCTGCGTCCTCCGTCCCTTTGTGCCTCGTTTATCTTGTATGATACGTTACATAACGCGGTCGTCGATACGGATTTTTTTTTATCTCGCTGAGCGCAGGTTAATAGCGGTGGAATTAATTAGGGGATTGCAGGAGGAGGACTACGGTACTGCGTGGACGTTTCGCGGGACACCGAGAATTGTGAACACTGTCGGGTTTCGTCGTATTGTTTACGTGAAAATGCTGTATTAGAAGGACGGATACTCGATACCTTTGAAGATATTTGTAATTCAAGTTTCGGCATTACGGGAAGTACAATGGAGTTGGGTAATAGGGTTAGCAATGTTGTGGGCGTTAGGGTAGCGTGCTGACCTATACCACGTGGGTTCGATTTCTCGTACAATTGTTTCTCTTCTTTCTCCGTTTATCCGTAAGAAATAATTGCATTTTGCAAATTTTATTACAAATTTATTGTAAAACAAAGTGTCTGCGTTTATTTGTTTCTTAGTATTATGCTTTCCGTGTTTTTCTTATAAATGTCATTCTTGTATACTATACCGAATGTCACGCTTGTGTTCCTACGTGTAGCAAATAAATTTGAAATTTTAACAGTAAATAGCGACATTATCATGAAAATATATTTGTAGCAAAATCTATTTAACATTCGTCGTATATCTTTTTTGCGTGCAAAATGCAATTATTTCTCACAGATAAACAGTAAAATAAGAAATAAGATTGCCAATGTACGAAGAGTCGAACCCAGCACTTTCCACGTGGTAGGTCAGCACGCTACCTTTACGTCACAGCATTGCTTGGTCCATTGTCCAACTCAATTGCACTTCTCACAGTACTAAAACTGGAATTACAAATATCTTGATAAGTATCGAGTATGACGGGGTATTTTCGTAAACAGAAAGTCGAAGTCTATCAATGTTCACAGTTTGCACTCTCTTTGTTAGGTGTGTCGTGCACGAGTTAACGATAAAGATGATAACAATTACGGTAACATTCAGATTTTTTTTTTTTAGGAAAAGACAAATAGAGATTGTAATTAAAATGAACAAGCATTCGAAGTTGGTACTTTGTTTGTTTGTCAATGTTTGTCAGTATTTCAGTTACGTTAGAAAATAAGAGAAACGATCCTGATTATGAATATTACGTGACATTGTAAAACGTGTCATTTCTGAAACGAGAGATTTGTGGCACGAAGAATTTGAAATTGAAGAATGCTGTTTTATAATTCATCACTGAAAGTAGCCTACCTAGATACTCGATAAATATTTATTTGAAAATCTGGTTAAAGAGTATTTTGTGTATTAAACTTCTCTGTCCATATTTTTCGAACTACCTTCCCGAGATTTTCCAACAACCATGATTCTTCTATCGTAGAAATGAACTCTCCCCGAGATAATTCTCGCGATAAAAACGTTCATATTTGAAATAAACGTCCGAGCAAATCCGCGACCAAATTCATCGGGACAACCAGTTACATACGTAATATCGTTGAAAATGCAATAGGGACGTTTCAGAATTGTGTAAGCGAGACCCAGTCCGGCTTTGAATATCTCTTTTAAAGCGCGAGGGATGCAGCTCAGGCGGAGATAATGAATTCAGTGGCAGTTGCTGCTTCGTATACGCTGGGTATGCCAATATGGTGAGTAAAATAAGATGCGGATCAGCGTCGGGGATCGATCTTACGGTATGGGGGACGTAAAGATTTATGCTGACCCAGATGTTGTTGTTCGAGCAGAAAATTTGATGGTTTTGCTGCCGTTCTACTGTTAACAAGCATGTTCGATGATATTTTACAGAAATACTGTTCTATTTACGTGGGAACATGTAAAACTATTGAGGATCTTTTGAACTATTGTAGGTTTGAACAGATTTCCATAGATATTAGTAGTATACAGTAGATTTTAATCAAATTCAGCAGATTTCAGTAGATTTCAATATGCTTCACATTCACTAAAAGTATCCTAATACTCTCATTTACACACGGTGTTATTACCACATTGACAAATGTCACAATCACACATTCACACCATATCTAAAGCACTTCTCTCTATTCACAAAACAATCGCCAAAAATCCCCAAAATATCAGCAATTTTTACGAAACCACCTTGTTAGTACCTAACAACTAAACTCGATAATATTTTTACCATACACAAGCTACAGCCTCTCGACACACCGCTACCAAATCGAACAGCAATAACACACCGAGAGAGAGAGAGAGAGAGAGAATCGTTTTGCAAGCGACGACGAGATTGAGAAACTTAATTACGATGAAAATAGACGCGTGGCGCGTACATCGTGATGTTGTTATCGAATGGCAATGAGTGGACGACACGGTCGTTTCGCGTTTCACAGATGATATTTTCGTTTCGAGAGCGGCGCGGACATTTTCAAAATAGCTGAACTTCGTCCCTATGCCAAGACAATTAGCGGCGCGGCCGCTATTGGCAGTAACGCGGTCGAAGACGTTCTCCTCTGTGGTTCATCTTCATCTTCGCGCCTCAGAGACGCGCTAATAGGTTTTTGGAGCAACGACTCGACTCGTTCGACACGCGTGAAACGCGAATACACCCCATCTGCACGGCCAATTTCGAGCGTTGCGTTAGGTCACGTCGTTGAAATTCATCCAGCGAGACTGTTGTAATATCCGCGATATTAATACAACGGTGGAATTCATAGGGACGTCTGTCACAGCGTGACAGACAACAGCTGCGTAAATTGATGTAACGCCGTTCGGGCTGCATAAACAATAAATAGTGTGGCTCGCGTGCAAACGAAGCGACACCGGCGCTATTCGACGATCGTAGAAGCAGCTGCGACGATGCTGTGTTCATCAGCTGAGACGTCTTTGAAAGGAGCTTTGAATGCCTCCTTTGAGGCATTCGAAGTACGGTTGAAGATGAAGATCTGTGATTGTGAAGAGAAGAATAGGGAGAATAGTAGGAAAGAAGCGTGGATTCATTACAGATAACAATGGAATTATGGAAATTAGAGGATGGGCAGCGTGTATGAAGCTTTGGAACGTGACTTGGAGGATTTTAGATTTAGAAAAATTGATAAGAAGCACTTCGAGAATCGACAGATTTGAGATTTAGGGATTCAAGGATTCGAAAATTTCTGAACTTAGAAAAATAGATAGAATCGAAAGATTCGAGGATCTTAACGTTTGGAAGATTCGAGGATTCACAAGTTTCTGAAGTTCAATCATCTCGAAGGCTTAAAGATCCACAAACCCAAGGACTCTGAAAATTTAGACGCAAGGAAGCCTAAGATTCGAAGACCTCAATGGTCTTAGATTTCAGACATTCGGTCTTAGATTAGATTTGAGAATTAAAATTCTCAAAGACCCGAAAATCAAAGGATCCTGAAGAATCGATTATTCGAATTCTCGAGAAAGGATTGGGAGATCTGAAAACTTAGAAATTTCAGGATCCAAGGATGTTAGAAACTCATGGCGTGGTAAACAGAATAATTTTAGCGTGGTCTACTATATTTTGTGTTGCATTTGACGAACCTACGATGGATTGTTCCATTTTCTGCAGACGTCGAAAGTGTATCCAGGTGATTTCACAGAATATCGAGAGTATCGAACGAAGAATAAAATGTCAACACGTGAAAGTAAAAGAGAACGTACGTTTAGTTTTGAATACGAGGGAAATCAGAACGGAGAAATGATTGCAGACAGTAGAGACCAGGGGCAGTTACCAAGTCGCAACGTTAGATTGCAATACTTAATTAATTGTTCGCCTAGTTTTCTTACCTATCACAGATACCACTATTAAGTTCATTCCACTTAGAAGCAACTTATTCTATTAACCGGTGTATTTTCCGATCGGAAGCGCTCGTTTGTCAAGTATCATCAGATGACAAAGGACGAATTAACTCATCTTGTCCTTAACAGATGCGGCTGTTTTAATACACGGTCGAACAATCACGAGATGTCTTCAATCTTGTTGCCTTTGTCTTGGAGAATTGAAAATAGCAAGTGATGGTAAATGATCGGTTTCCTTCCAGAAACGGTCGCATCGACCATTGTACGTAAATTGAATTAACTTAACCGAAAATCAGAAGTTCTTTTATCATTTTGACTGAAACTTTTTCATATCCTCGAATATCTAACAAACATTAATAATCTTTACAAAATTTGCACAAATTTGCCAATGGAAATCATTTGTATTTTTCATGCTTCGTGTAATTTCAATATAATATTAAAATTATATTGTACAATTTTAATAAGTCACTGCAATATTAAGTAATAATTGAACGAACCGAGTTTCATTAGTTTATACTCGTTTCTTGTAAATACACGATATTGGGACAATTTCACCCAAAACTTATTCGAGTAACTTTACAGACTCAGATTTTACAAATGAAGATCTACGTCTAGAATACAAATTTCTTTAAAAAAAAAAGAAGTAAAATTGAAGACGAAAATATTCTTCGATAAATAAACAGTAAATTTTCTCCAAATGAAAAAGGAGAGAAATTGGTAAATATAATCGACTACAAAATTTCAAATAACTTCGCTTCTTTTAGAATCGCCAAATTTCCTAGCAAATGATATTTCCACGATATGAAAATTAACCGAACCCTTTGGTCGCCCTGTTTTTTCAATATCTCGCTACGATCGAGAACTAGGCTAAATATAATATAATATAAAACATTGGACGCTCGTTGACCCACCACCAGCACGAGCCCGGAATACAGATGGATAATTAATGAAATTTTATTTCTGCTGCAATTTATCAATTAGCCAGCGACTCGGCAATCGCTAAATTGGTTTTTCGTTGGACGGACATCGGAAGCTCTGCCACAGGGACTCCATTAATCATTAGCGTCACGTGTCTTCCAGTCACTCGTCTCTACGACTGGATTATTTAAATTTTTCCTTGCCGAGATTGCAATCTCTCCCTTTCCTTCCGCTGCTCTGACAACTTGTGAGCACCGAAAAAAAGAAGAAAGAAAGAAAAACCGCTCGTAGATTTGTCGATTCGATTATATGCATGTTGAACCTGGGTCGGATGCATTTACGAACGCTCTTGGATCGAAAGGATCGAGGTGAAGAAATGATTTTTTACAAACGATTCGATTTTCTTCGGTGTATAATTATTATGGAAATATGGTGATATCCGAAATAATATATCGGAAATTATTATTCTTTTAGTGTTTAAACGATTTTTAGATATGACTTTATTTAACGAAGTTAAATGTTATTTCTTCACAATTATACCTTGAAGAATGGTTCCCCAAATTTAAGCAAATATGAAAAATTATTCTATTACCATTTTTAAACACAAATTATTTCACATCTTTGAAAAATTTTTTCTCAATCCAAACTTATCAGAACTCATTTCCTTGTTTCGAGGAACCGTAAAATATTTACTATTATTGTTTCATAATTATTTTCAAATATAATTCAGAAAATTTGAACAAATATGAAGACTTATTAGTTTTTAATACAAATTATTTCGCAATGCAAACTCATCAGAACTCCCTTTCTCGTTTCAAGGAACAACCAAATATGTGCCTTGGGACTTATCGTTTTTTCCCCTAACATCCTACACAGATCTAAGAAATAAGAAATAGTTTCGAGTTTATCGGTCGATAGAATTTCGTCCAACCATCAATTCCGACTTCCAGTGAATGTTTTTCTATGTTCGGGATAATGCGTGGAAAACCGGCTCCTCGACTTAACCAGCTGCTCGAAACGAGCTGAAACGCGACCCAATATTTGCCTTCGCTAACTTCGCCTGTCGAGTTCTTTAACAGCGATTCCATATGAAACTAAGTTCCAGTAGTAACTTTCTCAATAAATTCCAATTTCCGCGTTCTCATTTACCCCTAATTTTTCAAAGCTGGTTTGACCCCTCACGCGTGTTCCGCGCCGCGCACACCGGAAGTGACTCGAGAGTAACGCGTGCGTCTTAGAGAAGCTTGAAACGTTTTATGAAGAGTTTCAGCCGAGAATCAGCGAGAAAGAATGAAGAATATTCAGTCGAACACCACGAAAATACTGTAAAATTTAACAAGTTTCTTAAAACGAATTGATTCGAATTGTTCCGTTTTGATCTAGAACTACGTAAAACTCAAATGTGTTTCTTTTTTGTATTTTTTTTTTTTTTGAAGAATTAAAATTAGATTGAAGTATGAAAATTTGGCGGGAATATGGGCACTGAGATGTAACCGCATGCAAATTATTACAATATACGTAAAATATATTCGGTGTCCTGAAAAACTGTGTCACTAGTAAATTAATCTTCGTGAAATTCTGTATTTTCCTGAACGTTTTGTGTATTTTCGCGGCTTCCTCTGCTCTGTTGCAGAGAATCGATAACTCGAACTTTTACCTAATTTCTGTCTTCAATTTTATTGCATAAAAATAAGGTTATTATATGGAGCGATTTCAGGGGAAGAGAAAATACTCGAATTCTGAATTTACATCCACAAATTACTTATTCGAACTGAAATAAATTGCTTTTCAAATGGAAAGGATATAATTCTTTGAAAGTTATGCAGAAAATCCATTATCAGGTAACGACGTTTAGAAAATCGAAGTTTTTATCGAGTATACACTCGTGTATTCGAATATTTATCGACTTAATGAGATCCTTGTTACGTATTATCAACGTGGCTTGTTTTCACGTTTATAAATACTGACGATTTTCATGCCTCGACTTCTATCGTTTCTGTTATCTTTCTATGAGTATCGAGTAAGTTATTATCGCGTTGTGTGGCAGCGCGATACAAATAACACGAGCCGCTGTTTGCATTCAGAATTTGTGATAGCGATGCTCCGGTTATAATTATATAGCCTGTAAATATTCCCGTGCAATAGGACACATGATGGACCGAATAATTCGTAAATTAATGGACGCCCCAACTGGCAAGTTTGTATTATCAGAATTTGACAGATGTATTGTCAATATTAATCACGGTAGTTTCAGTTAAGTTTCCGAGGTTTTGCAAAATTCAAAGCTTGACAGAAAATTTTCGAATTTTTACATTTCGGCCACTTAGAAAGCAAAATAATTAACTCGACTTTTTATTAGTACCAAAGTTTTTTAGTATCAAATGCTTGGTGCTTAACTCTTTAGAAATAAAACAAAGGATTTAGTCACCTCGGCTTCTGACTGGCTCGCTCGTCGTATAGTGCACAAAAGGAAGAAGCAAGTATAACTAAAAACAAAGTCGATACAGGACACTATTAACGTAACAACAGTAATCATAGGAGACTCATAAAAAAGCGTAATTTTAGGTAACAGTCGTCAAAGTGTGTTGAGTAATTTCAAAGGAAGGTCAGTTCCACCGTGTCAGTATAAATTAGCAGTGTCATGAACATAAATGCCAATCCAACCTACAATGAAATATGCAAACGCACAGTTAAATACAAAATTAGCCTTTTATACACTCGGGGTAAACCTGCAAATTGAAAAAGGCATTTTCGAGAAGCAATATGCTCGATCGAGTTTTTAAATCAACCGTTCCAATTTTTTCCAAACGAGAAGCAGCAAACCTAAAATTACAAATTCCGCGGCTATTTCTACAATGATCGATCGAGTTTCAAATCGACGTTTCCAATTGCCGAAACGAAAAGTACCAACGATGTACAATCCGGAATTCGGCGATAATGAAACGTACTTAATCAGAATCGTAAATAGCGCGGAGAATTTTTTTTTGTTTTTTTTTTTTTTTGTGAACGTATTATCGGGTTGAACACGCGTGTACGTACAGTAATATGTTGAAAACGTCGATACTATCGTGCACGGGCATCTATATCGCGAAAAGGACAAATCCTCGCGAGCTATTTGCGTCATATTATGAATTATATTTCGCTTTGACTACCGTTTATATTGCACTCGAATTATACGAAATTATAACGTTCTTTTTTCTTCGTTAAAAAATGACGAATAATCGAAGCGTACGTACCGTTCGTATATTGAATGTTAAACGCGGGCGAGTGTTACGAAACAATTTTATTCTCGCGAATTTTCATCGAACCGTTTTTGCAATTTCTGCTTTTTAATGGACACCGCGCACCTATAGGTACATACCTATCGTATATACAGGAATTCAGCGGTATAATGCATGTACGGTATAATGGTGAACAATGAACGAGAACATTACTTCTAAGCATCATTTTAATTGCTAGTGTGCTGCTCTATGGGAGTATGCAAATTGTTAAACCGAAGCTAATATAGATTTTTTCAGTTTTCAAGGAGAGTAAGGTTAGGTTTAAAAATAGCTTAGATGTGTCTTGCGTTTTATGTATATTTTTTTAAACAGGATCTATCGTTTTCAGTGTTATATACAGGGTGTGTCAGTTATTCCCGATCAAACTTTGTCAAACTTCGTCAGTATGTTCTATAGGTGTAGGTAAGAAGAAAATGTTATATAAACATAGGCCGTTTGAAGTTCCGTTAAAAAGTTATAAGAGAAATACGAAATACGAAGGTAACGAATTTGCGGTTGCCACGATACAAGACAA
This sequence comes from Habropoda laboriosa, assembly GCF_001263275.1. Lineage (NCBI taxonomy): Eukaryota > Metazoa > Arthropoda > Insecta > Hymenoptera > Apidae > Habropoda > Habropoda laboriosa. The sequence continues at coordinate 368,245 of NW_017100137.1, read as the reverse complement.
AAATGGCGCTGGCAAAAGTTACATTCAACACCTTCAACGACCTCAGATCGTAAACACAGCTAACATAAACTGAGTACAGATGTATATCGCTGATCTATTCCTATTTTGTATCATAACCTCACATCCGTGACCGTTCCCTTCGTATTTCGTATTACTGTTATAACTTTTTGATGAAGCTTCAAACGACCTATGTTTATATATTTTCTCTCCTACTTATACCCATAGTATATACTGGCAAAGTTTGATGGGAAAAAATTGGGACACTCTGTATACCGTTTCCAGTGTTATACATATATATGCATGTGTTTTGCATGTTTGAATGTATAATAATGATGTTGCAAGAACAGTAATAAACGAGATCTAAGTCTATTCGCAGATTTTTATGATAGGTTAAAGAAGTACATGTTCAATTAAGTTAATTTTTTTAGGAGACAAAGTCAGCAATTTTTGCAATCTTCTTAACCATTCCATTGACTGTCTTGGATTGGTGTGAAACCGATTTTGAATACGGAAAGAGATGTTTGAGTGTGTAAGTATATATGTACAGCTGTTGCAGTTAATTTTGCTGATGTAAAAAGAAATTTTGAATATTCTGACGTATTTTTATATTATTACCTATGAATAACCGAACCTAACCTAATTTAGGAATACCATACGTAATGATATGAAAATACGTCAGACTACAGGAATACAGAAAAACAGGCATTTTACCGAATAAATTTAACATGGAAACAAAACTCTCGCATCGAAGGATTAATCCCATGCAGCAAAAGTAGAATCGATATCCATAAAAACCTTTTCGTAAAAACAAAAACAGAGCTATCTGTGAAAGCTTGAAGTATAATAAATATTATCTAAACTGTCGACAATAAAAGGAACACATGATAAATACGAAAAAGCTACAGACACACACATTTCTGTCAACGACTATTGAATAATAAATAACGAAATAGTTCTTTCAAGCTTTCCTCCGATTAACATTCTGAACATTACATATTCGTTCACGACGTCGCCACGTTTCCTTAGAAAATTAACAAAAATTTCAACTAATGAAAACCTAACCTCCACTTCTTCGTAATTTCAATTTTCTAATTCGAAGTGTTAATTTGACCATTTTACCAAAGAAACTGAACTCCCTCTACCATTGTGATAATTACAATACCGTATTATTGCATTACGTTGCTTGCAAGAAACCCTATGCTGGCTCTCATCGTTTGAATTTGATGCACCCTATGTACTTACATAAGTACAGTGCTCCCCGGATCGGTGTAATATTCGTATCCCCACCACATCACCCCTCTCCTCGCCCCACCATCCGACAGAGCGAGACAACGATGCTCTATCTCGCTTCCTCTCAGAGTATCCCTGCTCGACTGACGCCACAAACATTAGGCTCGAGAATGTGATGACAACTTCCTTTACCCCGTGTCAGTGTAACTTCTCGGTCCAGAAACCGTTACACTGATCCGAAGAACATTGTATCGTATAAAGTGTAAACGAGTCCACACGGTGCAATTATCATATCACGGTTACGTCTGCATTTAGTACAAGCTGTCAAAGCATCGCATTTCACATTATATTTTCACAATTATTGATCACATGTCTGCGAATTTTCCTCGACGAGACAACTTTATTTATCTGACACACTGTGTGCAAGCATGCATTCAAATGCGTTTTGTTACCGTGTCTCTGGCAAAAAATATTTATTTGCATTATTTTGATAACTTTTTCAATATTTTAAGTATGATTAAGGAAAAGAAACGAATTGTATTTGGAGAATTTTTAAGCTTAATACTTTAACTAAATTATGCAATTGTTTTACTACATTTAAGAATGATTAAATAAAGCTTTTTCACTTGTTTCCATCATTCGAAATTTTCCAAAATATTTTTCCTTTGAAAGAAGGAAATAGAAATTTTAAGAAAACCTAGTAAACATTAAAAAACACGTTCAATTTAGCCTCATTCTCAACATCAAGCTATATTTAAGTAAGAAACTAATTTCTAGGAAACATAACCTATCAAATTCTAAATTCTTCTCCCCCAAGAAATTAAATCACTCTGCACCTGTTAAAAATTCTCTATTTACAAAAACAAACATCACTTCGCGGAACTTTTCGTTAGCAACATCGTAAAATAAGCAGAAAGGCGTAAAACTAACCTAATCACTCCACTATATCTTCATAAAGTGTTCGAAACTGCTTGAAGTTATAATAAACTTAACATTTATGAATAATAGTGTACTTAGCTAATTTTAGCCGATCTTTTCTCATTTTATGTTTTTGTATAGAATTTTTCCTGAACGTAAGTCTATTGAAAGTGTTACTCATCGACCCTAACTATAGTGTGTTTACTTGAGAAACATACACGCGACACATCACCGGGCCAGACATGAAGTCGGCAGAATATAAACTTTTCGTCAGTGTATTTTCGTCAGCAGGGGAATTCGCGTGCGCCGACATGTTTCGTTGAAATTCTTTCGACAGATAGAATACATACGCACGCACGCGGAACCCTCGTCGGTGAAGCGCGCAAAAAAACGCAACGATAAGCAGCGATTTCCCCCTACCGTCGTCGTTCAGTTTACGTTAAAACGGCGTGTCAAATGTGTTGTTGACTATGATACTGGTGTGAACTGAAAATCTGAAAGAATTGTATTTCTCGTTCCTCTTTTATTATATCAATATTATATTTGTATTTTATTTAGCTATATTTAGTTTCTTTATTTCTAGTTTTTCCTTCTTCTTAAATTATATTTGTTGCTACATGTTTAGCGTGTCCAGAAATATTTTGTTTTTCTAAACGACGAGAAAAAAAACAAGTGTGACACTTTTGTTTACTTGTTCATAATAGATTGCATGAAAATTGTTAATCTTGGGTCGTTTTGCTTTTTACTTATGTCCTTCAAATATCACGTTCAGTCTTTGGTCTAGAAATATTTCCTCCGTGTAAATTACGAATTATAAAGTAAGAGTATTGTTTTAAAAGTATAAAGACACTGTTTTCTCGAGGAGATTACGTAGAAGAGATAAATTGCTATATATTTTGGAACAATATTTCTCTTCTTCAATTGTTTGCACAATTTATGCAAAAATTATGAAAATTATACGAATAATTTTTTATGCGATCGCTAGTATATTCTTTGTTCGCTGTCATTTCCTTGAAATTCAGTTCCCCCTAAAAATATTTTCCTTGCATACATTACCGATAAAAAAGTACAGGTTTCTGAAGCAAAAGGGGCAACAAAGAAATTCTTTTCTTAAGTGGATTACATCAAAGATATAGATGACTCCTTTCTTGACGTGTTTCTGCGGTTAATACTTTTATGTTTCAGCTGTTCACATGCCTTCCGAAAAAAATAATCAAACTTCTACAGGCACAAGTGATTTTTCAAGTGACTCAACTTTCGAACCAAAAAAAAAAAAAAGGTCCATTCACGTCACACGTTAAAAGTCAGATGTAAAAAACTTGAGAAAATAAAAAGTAAAATAAAAATATGTCATGAAGAACAAATAAAATGAAGCTTGAAATAACAAGAATTCGGAAGTTCTCAAAAGCGATACATCGAAACTACAAGCAATTATTTGTATTTATGGCCTCAAGTTTCTATTGAGAAGAGCAATAATGCTCTTAAAGCCAACTGTTTCCTGAGAATGCTTGCGGCTGAAGAAAGACAACGAGTAAAACTTTTCACGGATAGATGTAAAGGTGAACGAAGTAGTTATGCAAATTTCTCGATTGGCCACGATATGTTCGGCAACGATGTCGATCATAACCATAAAAAATTTCCTAACCTTCAAAGTTTCCAACGAGGTGCCTTCGGTCAGATATTGAAAAAAGTTAGGGACATGATAATAAAGTAGGCTACGTTATGTTTGTAATTTTTAATAGGGAGTATTTTAAAACTTTAACTAATGAAATAAAACATTAAATATTTTCATATTTGTACTTTGTATTTTATAAATATTTCACACTATTTTATCATATGAATTTTAATTCAATAAATGAATAGGTATTACAAAGTTTCGATGTATTACTTCATAACCTCGCACTACGTGTTTATTGCTTAACATTAAGAAAATATAAAATAGTCTGAAACAATATGTTACTCGTGTTATAGAAGTAAAATATTCAGTACAAATATTATACTTAATATAAATTGTTTCTTTCATCCTTGACATTTAATTTACTTTCTACAATCCTCTCAGTTAATGTAAGAGAGATTGAAGTACCAATCAAAGATAAGACTCCTCCTCTAAGAACATTCAAGGCATACAAATTTAGCAATCGATGTACTTAGAGAAACAAATTATCCTGATTCATCAGCGAAGTCTGCTTATTTTGTTTCACAGCAAAATCACGATAAACGCACCAAATAAGAAGTTATTTAGTTCACAGAATACTCACTAGGGCAGCACTTTCGAACAACATCCTGAGCACGCAACAAATGCTCGAGAGTGCACACGGCGCGTTTATTTTCTTGTTTTCGTCGCGAATAGTTGCTCTGTGAAATTCCAGTGAGTGACACATTCCGCGAGATTGTTTTCGTTACGTTCGCCCTATCACGTTCGATCTGTTTTTAGTGTCAACAGCAAGGCCCTTTACGTAGTAGCAACTAGTCGCCAGCGACTACTAGATACATGAGAATATACGAGAGGTTACGTACGGAGTCGTCGATATTAGCAAATTGTCGACGACTTCGAATACGAGTGACACACGGGCGACTAACGAGGTACATTGATTCAAATACACGCTTTCGCATGACAAAAACGTGATCTCATGTTATACAACGCTATTAATCATATAAGTTGAACGTCAACTACACAAATATGAAAAATAAGAAAATATTCAGAATAATTTCTGTTATGCTTGGTTAGTTGACTCCCTCTGGCGCCTCGATTTACAGTCAGACACTGTTTTCTCCGTTGCATAGCAACTGCCGTTCGTGTTGGTATTAAGAGAGAAATAAGTACACGGTGGTCGCATTGGCGTTGGTCCATCAAAAAAGTAATGCAACGTCTCCGACACGCTCAGGCAAGCGACGCGCGAACGTTTAGTGTTGCGTTTATTTCGCGGCAAAAATACGGCGCGAGTCCACAGCTGCGCGCCTTGCGTCGCGTTAGACGTTTCACGGTTATTCGAGCGCCTAATTGCATAACAGCCGCGCGGTATGACAGGTCGACGAAACGTAAATTCCATCGCAGCAGAACTGCCGTTGTCATCATGCTTCTCGTGAGTGATTTAATTGCACCAACATTCCGGATGATGTTGTACGTTGACGGTCAGTTATATCGCAGTCGATCACTTCGCGCTTAAATGAATTTCATGTAAATGGTCTGTTCTCTCCAGTCACGTGTGTACATTACAGAGAATATATAATGGAGATATTTTTCAGTGCTGAATCTGTATTCCCGATATATATTTCTCACAATAAATTGTTAAAATTTTCGCACGAATGATAGTGTGTGAGTTATAAGTGAGGGAAAAGCCCTCACACTATTGTTCCTTGGTATATGTATTCTCGAATGTCAGTGAAACGTAGCGATGCTGTGTACGTGCATTTTATCACAAACGCAACGCAGCATTACTTTTTGAACACGAAAATTAAATATTGTGTATTACTATTAATCATTTCTATTATTACTAACAATAACTTTATTTAGTAATTCTTTTTTAACAAATCTAAAAATAAATTTATCCCTGAAATTTATATTCATCACTTTTTTACGTCTTCTCACATCTCGTTCGATTGTTCGATGTTGGCATCCATGGTAAGTAGCACGTAGAATCGAGTGTGCGCACGCAATCCGAGTGCACGTAAAACATTGGAGAAGGAATACTAAGCGTTAAACAAGGACAATAAGATACAGAAAGTCGTGTAGAGCAAGGGAAGCATAGATAAGGAGATCGAAGCGACGAAGTCAGTTAAATGAAAATATTGGAGAAGGGGAAGCTTTACCGGCGCTCGTCCGTATGGGACGATAAAAAGAGAGATCGTAATAAGGAATTCAGATCAATAGGAGAGGAGCCCATAACTATTTCTTTTTAAAGTTCATTGCTGGAAATCTTTCATTGCTAGTCTTATTGCTGTTTATATATCGTTAAGTAAGCGCCCTTTCTGAACAAATACTCTCCAGGTCAAGTGTAACAGTATTCAGAAGTGTGAAGTTGCAGTAAGTCGAAGTAAATGAAACTGTCATCGCCCATAAACTTGTCACTTTTATGATGGTGTTCGACAAATAGCATTGTAAGAGGAAGCAAGATAAAGTAGTGAAGCATGCTTGTGATTAGTAATTAACAGTGATCTATATCGAAAGGTATGAATTATTCTATGATGAAAATGAAAATTTTTGTATTTTTCCTTGTATATTTATGAGAGTATTATTAATGATAGTGTACGTCGTGTCGGTCTCCGACAATTCTTTGACTCCCACACGACTTGTCGAATTTAACTATTCATCGGGTGGGAATATATTTACAAGTTGTACTGTTGATTGTTAGTTTATCATGTAGTATATGAACAGATGTTGCTGAAATAGTGTTTGTTGCGAAGAACAACGTCTTGCATTGAAATAATATACATATACACGATGAGTGGTGATTCAGATGGTGATTTTACGTGTAAAAATAAGCCGAAAATAAAAAATAAAATTTGTTTATAAGAAGCTTAGTTTTCGAGGAAATGAAATTTAAAGATTCTCTACGAACTGTTGCTTCTGTTCACAGTTTTATGTTGATAAATAGCGGTAATGTCACATTTCGCAAAGAAATAGTGTAAATCTTGTGCAGCTTAAAGAATTATACAGGCTTTCGAATAATTAAAGCTTTAAAACACCGTGGCATCAGTCCACGATTCTCTAATTCGAAAAGCAAGAATTTGTATCCGTCAAGTACGTTACTTCCAACAGCTCATTCAGTTATATACTTGTATAGTAATGAAATTGTTAATAAACGTATTATCATGACATTGGCACTGCTTATTAGTACAAACATGAAGTTCGGAGATAGTCAAGTGCACGCGTACTCGATATATATTCAAACTCGATTTACTCGAAAACAAGGCTTCAAACGAACAAATTTTATTCTTTATTTACAGTTTTTTGTACCCGCAGAATCACCCCATGCACGGTGTGCTACGCGTTCTGCTTCACTCTGTATACATATGTATACACGTAAGTATACATATATCCTAGCTTCACAAAAAATGACGACGTTGACCGTGAGCTTCCATAATGCTGTAAACGGCCAACCCCAAGCCTAACAGACTTTGACCGATTGACTAGCGAACGATGTATTTTAACGTTCAACAATATTACTCTGCTCCGTTGCCAAGCAACCGACGCGATCGCTTCGAAACATGGTAACAGCCGTTTGACAAGCGAACGCGAATTCTAGAAGCACGCGGCCAGGCCGTTGCCGGCAGTTAAATGAACAGCTATATTACCAAAAAACGTGCGGTTCAAGGCTGGCTGGTTATATAGGTTTAAAATGCTCCGCAATAGATAGGTTAGGTTAGGCCTTAATAAAAAAAAATAGGTCGAAACACAACCTCATTCGGACTATTTTTCGTGACCATTTCTGACATAATCGTGAAACGTTAATGATTAACAGGTTAATATCGTTACAATTCCATTCACATGTGAGAATGAAATGAACGAACAGTGACATAGTGGTAGTAGTGGGGCAAGAGAAGGAAATCTTGGCGGTCACGAAACTTTTATGCAATAAATCGAAGAATCACGGTTCACGTCACGCAACGACGATTGCGGAATCCAAAGCCCGGATATTTTCGTCGGTTGTTTGAACTCCGACTAAAGGAGGAGGTGGAGAAAGGAGGGGGATAGTTCCATGAATCGGGTCAGAAACGAAGAAACTTCCAAAGAGTCTCCCGCGACAAATTCTGAACTTTATGGATCCAAGATTTGTTGACTCGCACTATTTAAAGAATAAGTGGAACGATGCGCAACGGTCCGAGTAACTGGCAGTTGCTTCTTCTGCTTTTCACCGTATCGCCGCCATTCGGGCTTTATATAAAATTCTCGACTTTTATGCGCTCTCTGTGCCCTCTATATTCTTTTTAGAAGCTTGTTTGGGAACAGTAAGGAGGCGCTGGCGGGTGGAATAATTTTTATCGATCGAGAATTGGCTATGGTTTAATCGATCGAACTGTTTGGACTGTCGACGGAAGTTTTTTCGCGAGTTTGATAGCTGAAAGATGTCTAACCTTATTGGAGTTTGGACAGTTTGGTAAATGCAACTGTTCCAAGTTCAAAATAATTTGCCCATGAGATACGAGAGTACGAGAAGTATTTCAGTTTAGAAAATTGCGAATATAAAAACGAAAAATGACACAAACAAATGCTGGCAGCAGTAACCTGTGAACTAACTCACTTTTCACACCAGAAACACCTCTAGACCGCGTAGTTAAAATTAATAAAGACAAGTCACCTCGTCTTGGCACTTGTAGACGCTAACAAGATATCATTCACATTTAATGTATATACAATAATAATATTAAAAATAGAAGTAGATAAATTTAGGTAAATAAATTGTCACAGTCTAAACATTAATCATTCAAATGACGAATAAACTCGTTTATCATATTTAACAGGCAGGTTACAAATGATTGTAACTAGCAATGGAATTCATATTTAAAAGTTCTTCATAATTTTTATATATTTGCATTATTGTATTTCCATTCAATCAATTTTTAAAAGAAAGAAATGAATTCAGATGGAATACTACGTCCAACTCAAGAGCCGTGAGGGGTTAACCATAACCTTCAATATTCCTTTTCGTGTTACGACCCTTTTGAGACGAATATCGACGAACGTTTTCGACTATCAATCGACTGTCGCCTGGAATACAAAGAATGTGGGCCGATTGAAATTCCGCGACGGCACGTTCCAAGTTTCTCGGAGGCATTTCGAAAGTGGATGCGCGATTAGTATATACATACATGTTCGTCGTTCCCGATCGGTAGTAACGTGAATTTAACCAAGGTGTTAGTCAGCGTATTAACATGCGTGTCACGCTGTCCCGTGATAAATACTTGAAAACCCGCCTTAATTTGATATGATGTATGTATATTCGCGAATCAATTGATACCGAGTGCAGCTTTATGCAGCTGAACTAAAAGCCTACACGCGTTCATCGATCACAGTGTTTCAATGGTTTAATTAGCCAATTCTGTTAATTAATGTTTGGCGGTCGATTAGCTAACAGAGCGTATACGAGAGAACTAGTAGTAAAAAGATGATTATTTGTACTTATATGGAATATGAAAGAAAAAGACAATTCCTTGATGATTTTTGAAACTAGTTTTTTATCGTTCAGCCATATTAAAGATACGTGTCGGTACTTTTTACGCTCCACCACCAGAGGGATGGAGTAACATTAACCTTTCTCACTAGTCTTTGCCAAGACTCCTATTATTATATACACAACTTTTAACCTGAATTTAACCGTCCACTAGGAGGTCTAGGACGACACGTATCTTTCTTTCTTTCTCTCTTTCTTCCATAACCAACTGCCATAAATACCGAATTATGATAATACTGTGGAATAAGGAAGAGAATAGACAAAAGTATAAAGATACATAAGCTGGTTAAACCGTTGGAAAATTTTCAATTCAATTTTGATATTTTCATGTTCTCACTTTCAGAACAAAGCTGTAGTTTGACCCACTTATTAGAATTGTATATGTACATGCAGTGTGTACACTATATTATATGATTAACAAGTTAGCAAAGTGTTTTCATAGCATGGTTTTGAAGACCTTACGTGGTCATACTGTGTTTTTGTTAATAATCGATTCCCAGTAATTTCATGTATGGTCATGATTGTACATGGAAGAGCCTTTATGAACGTCGTTAATAGCATTGCGAGCCGTGAAAACAGAAGCATCTGTTCTCCGCGTAAATATTCTCATTAATTTAACTTCTCTGTATCGGAGATTTTTGGTAATTTATCTTTCCTTGAAACTAAACGTACATTCTTCAAAACGTCAACAGTTTTAAATAATAACGAACAAACGTAACTGAAATTTTGTGTAAAATAGTGTTGATTAAGAATTGACAAATCGGTCATTATTACTAATATTTAAAATTCTCACGTCCAAACGCTATACAGACAAATAACCTTAACCTAAAATAAACTACAGTAAAACATCTGATTCTTGTTATTATCAAATCTAACTACACTCTCTTCGTCAAATGATAAAAAATTCACTTTTAAAGTAATGCAAAGAAAGGTATATTTACTTTCTCAGAAACGACATCACAACGATAAGTTTATTTTTCGATTCCCTGACCTAACCTAATCTAACACTTGAACACCAAGGAAACATCGCGAAAGACACTTTTCCATACCGAAAAGTACATTCGAACGGCATTTTAGCTAAATTGTTTGCAACAACGACAAGGCTGGCTAATTCGATGCAAATTGGCGGCGTTGCTCAACAATTCATGCACGAATTGAGTTTCGTTATTTCGACCTCGATCGAGAAGGAACGTATTTGCCTACGCGACGTCGTTGATTGAGATGGAATTCGAGTACGACACACGCACAACGCTCGTTTATTTTATAGTCGGGGCACGTTTCATAGATCCAATAAGGGATTGACCCGATTTTTACTGTTCGGTCACAGTCGCTTTCGAACGGCGGCCGCTCGCAACTTTCAGCCATCGAAGATAAACCGTCTCGGGCCGCGAGACAAAAGATTTAACGGAGCACTTGGCAATATGGCCCCCCCCCCCCCCCCC
>NW_017100137.1:351062-357346 GCF_001263275.1 Habropoda laboriosa | reverse complement strand
CCCCTCTCCATACGTCAATCGACTTATCGAATACGTTCAACGAGAGAAACGACCGAAATCGTAGCGCTAGAACAGATGGCGCAAGCGTTCTGAGGGATTGGAATTATCTGAGAAATTTGATCGATTTGAGGTTAAGTTTGATTATTGGTAACGGCTGTTGTTTGCAACGGAAATAGAGACTACAGTAAATTTCGTGTGAATGAGAAACGAAACGATGAATCGTCATTTTCATTGACCTTTCTGAGTTTTTAAATTTTTTAAATATTTCGAACTGATCGAATAGTTTGAAATTTTTACAACGGTGAAAAAATAGTCGAATTATTGTTTTATACGTGAAGAATTATAATGACAGAAAAGAAGAGATTATCTCAAGAAGGAAATATTGAACAACCTAACCTAATGTCTCTAACCTCTAGTGTCTCTAACCTAATGTCTTCCAGTTTTGAATTCGAATCAATTTGTCATTCTCTAATCGCGGTAAGATATACAATTTGGCAAACAAGATACTTAACATTGTTAATCTTCTTTTTTACACGTTATTTTAATTGAAACCTCACTAGATATCGATAATTACGACTTAATTAGCACAATTTCCTTTAGATTCTTTCTCTTCTGCGTTTTCAAATAACGATCAAAATATATAATTGTAATAACACTTTGCAAAGTAGAATTTTTGAAACGAACGATCGAAACAAAAAATTGCAATGAAATTTCTAATCAGGTAGGATAATTTTTGGTAATAGACATAATTATACAGGGTGAGACTGAATAACTCGCCTGCTTTTCGTGATAGAAAAAAGTGCATCAGACCAATCTTGCTCGGTTTCAAGGGGGACATAATCTGATGTCGATAGTTCTTTTTTTTTTTTTTTCTGTAGGTAGAGGTGTAGAGTAGATATGAAGGTTAAGTTCGTTTTTTTTTAATGGCATAACATGTTTCTCTACTTACCCTCTGATAGAGGGTGAAAAATAGAAGAAAAGGATAACAAAAAAAGATTCTCACAAGACCCTACTCAATTTTTTTTTTCCAGCATATTTTACTTTCCTCCGGAAAAACTAGACATTTTATTCGCTAAACGGAAGGTAAGAATTTTTTTTTATCGTCGCGCTGCCGAGTATCAAACTCTTCAAAAGGCTTCAACAAGTTCGATCCAATCGAAAAACATTTCCAACATTTTCCACTACACTTGACCGTACGATTTTTGCGCTACTTTTTCCTCCGGTATCGAAAAAACTGTCCGGCAAAAACGTCCAAGCGAATAAAATTGAAACACGACGGTTAAAACAAAAAAAGAAGAAAAACCTTATCGCTTCAGGATTTTAAAAAATTTCTAGATATGCACTCTAGTTTAAACCGTCGAAAGATATTTTCGACGCGCTAAACCTTTCGAAAAATTAAGCAGATTCGGTTTTTTCCCGCCAAAAGTCTCCTTAACAAAATGGTTCCCTTTTTAAGTTTTACACCCTGTATATACTGCGCGACACTTGTACACATTTCTCGGGGATGATGCTCCACTTGCGATGAAAAGATAGCTTTAAACCAGGGGTTCCCAAAATGCGGCCCGCAAACCCTAGAAATGAGGCCCGCGATGGCAGATCAGCCGCCATCTTGAATTTACAGAGATAATTGTAAGACTAAGGAATTACAGGGGCCTAAAATAACTGATTTTGAAATAACGTCGGTTCGCTCGTCGATGACTGTGTGCGATACTGGGTGGGCCGCTGCCCTTTTTCCCGTTTTTATATTGTCTTTGGGCCGTTAGGACCGTACAAGCCGTGGGGTGGGGGTGCAGCCTGCGCTCATCCTTGTCTAGGGCCCCCTGCGGCTCGGGTCCCGCGTTCGTTGCCTAGGCGCGACGCACAGCGCCTTACATAATTTACATTTTTACAAAGAAATAAATAAATTTTATATGTGATATATCTTGTTATTATATAGATTGTATATATTTTATATTGTGTTAAAATTGTCTCAATGGCCCGCCAAATATTTTGGAATTACAATTTGGCCCACCTAGGCAAAACTTTGGGAACCCCTGCTTTAAACGAAGTGAAATAAAGTTTCATTTTCGTTTCTCAGTCCATCGCGAATCGCGGAAGAAGTTCCGTCCCGATTTTCTGCCATCTCGAAGAACGTGAAATAATGTTCTCCGCGACCGCCGCTGTCCTTATCAACCTTGCCTGTCCTTTCTCAAACAGAGTTACATCTAGACGTTAACAAGCACACGCACACGTGGACAATTTTTATTTCTTTTCGTCCAATTTCCTTCGCGATTACGCGTCGATTAAAAGATCGTTCCTAGAAATTGTACAAATTGAAATTGTGTAATTTTCTCAGTGTTTCGAATGCAATTTAAAAATAAAATAACGACTTCGTCGCAAGTGTGCGGTATTTTCAAAATACAAGAGAAGCGTCTGACGTTAATAATAATTATCTACTGATTGAATTAATTGAGAAAAATTGTGAAGCGACGAGGTAACGTTCGATAAATTCGAAGTGAGATTACTCGAAACGCGTAACGAGACTGCAAAATACGCTCTCTGCTGTGAATAATAGGGGAACGCGGTCGTTTAGATTAGAATTAGCGTCGTTGAAAATTCATCGTCTTCGTGGCGATCACCTCTTGCGATTCGATTCAACTTGGGGCAATAAATCTTCGACTTGGATATCGAAATGAAGAATTCGCCAGGGAGATAATAAAAGTGCAGACAGCAGGGAGATGTTTCAAAGTGGAGAAAATGCAGACTGCTTGGTGTAATGTCCAATCTTAAAAACAGAAGATTAAATTTTTTAATTCAGAATATTTGAATTGAAATTTGTAAAATTTGAACAGAAAAGTTAATTGTTAAATTTGATTTTATAATTGTTGACAAATGAAAGTTGTCGAAGTATTTTTGTAAGAATATTTAATTCGATTCATTTCTTTAAATATATTTGTTAGTTTTGTCAAGTTTCTTAAGTATAAGCAAGCATAGAGCTGTCTGCTGAATCAGTCTTGCAGTAATGAATATGCAATTATTAGTTCACGAAATTTTCGCGAACACACCGTTATCGCTGTTTAGACGGAACTCTCTTCATTTGCATTGTATTTTCCTTCGTTCTTCCAGTAATTGAGTCGCGGTTTGTTCAGAGATGAAATTGCCAGTCTAAAGGAATTAACATAGTATCAACGAATGATTCGAGGAATTTGAACTAAATACATTATCTCTAATAAAAAGCGAATAAAAGTAAAAATAGAGAAAAAAAATAAAACAAACCTGTGAATTTATGGGAAATGTACCAAAAAATTCTTCACATATTCAAAAATCAATTATTATTTTTCTTGATATCCTAAATGAAAGAATTCTAAGTTCTCCAAATATAAACATTTGAAATATTCAAAATATAAAAAATATATAGAAGTATCAAGGAATATTGCATAAAATAAAAAATATAATATCTTTGTTTTCGTATTACTGTTGAATTTTAGCTACAATAAAAGCAATACATTTTATTGAAACATATTTTCTAAAATTTTCCACCTTACTTTGTAGACCATTCCATACCTCACATACTGTACACTCTTCCGGAAAATGTTTCACACACATAAACCCTAATATACGGTACTACACAGTACTAAGTAAATCCAACTAAGCTCACCCTTACTTACACCGATAAATACCCCATGTATATCTTAAAAGATCACAACCCTTTTTCGAAACACACGCTCCATCTACACCCTAATAAATTTGACGAAAAAGGAACCTGCTCGTATCCGACAGTCTCTCGTAAATTATGTATACAACGTGTCAACGTGTTCGATATAACGTATTGATTAAAGCCTGTTAAACAGCCCTACGTATACTCTTATGTTTGCTGGAAAACTAACCACCAATTTTTCACGATCTCTTAAACCGTTAGGTCGTCCTGAAAGTTCCCTGGGATTTTAAACCGTTCATTTTGAAAAAAAAAAAGAAAAAAAAATATAAGACCACTGAAATGAAATATTTTTATTTCAAATAATTTCCATTTTTTGTATATAGAAATCTGAATCTCTGAGAGAAAGAAAGACGCGAATGAATCTCCACAATCCAAATCTAGTTTATTTCAGTTAATTTCGAAGTTCGTTTACCACGGCTTCCTAAGACCAGTATTACTATCACTGTAAAGTCATATACTGTTCGTTCAAAATAAGAATAACCTCGCTCTCGGACCGATTCTCGTCCGTTCTGCGCATAGACAGAGAGCTTGGCAGAGGATAAGACGGAGAAAAACGTGGGTGGTTAAGTGGGGGTTTGGACGTTCTAGTGGTTCTAGCCCTGCCTTAGGCATGTCCCATGCGCGAAGCGAGGTTACTCTAATTTTGAACAGAGTATAACAGTATATGCGCTTATAATTAATGTTTGGGGTGTGTCTGGTGATGGTGTGAAAATGGGCAATTTGTTGTTACATTTTTCATATTGCTTGTCTGAAATTGGCGATGTCGAAGGTCTGTTTTACCGTCTTAGGGTATGTGGTGTCCGGGTGTGAGAGTCGTCGAATTTTGGTGTAATAAAGTATTAGGTGTACAAATTAATTCGTGACCCTTGCGATTAATCAGCTGTAACTTTACTTTGAATTGAAGACTTGGAAAAGTTTTACCACTTGTACACATACTGATAGACAGTTGTCAGAAAATCTTTTCACCAGGCCCAGATATTGTAGTCGACGAGACAATGGTTCCTTGGAGGGGAAGACTGATATTTAGGCAGTACATATCGACTAAATCACATAAATGTGGAATAAAATTGTTTAAACTATGTTCCACCGAAGGGTAGTCCGCTAAAATCTATGCTGGACGAGATATCAGTGGAATCAGGCAAGTCGGCATACCTGAAAACGTTTGCACTGAGCTTACAGAGGAATTGTTAAACGAAGGGCGTACTTTGTTCGTCGATCGTTTTTATACCAGTTATGAACTAGCACTGGAATTTTTGAATTTCAAAAGACATGTTGTTGGAACTGTACGTCACAACAAGAAATTTATGCCAAAATACGTTATGTCTTACCCTATTATGTCTATTGTTATAAGATAATAATGGCATTGTGGTACTAAAATAGAGAGATGTCCGTGATGTCAGAATATTGTCAACAAAACATGGACCCATTATGGTATCAAATTCGGATTCCTCCTCTCATCGCGGTCGTTATCTGAAAATGAAACCTTTAGCAGTAACAGCTTATAATAATGGAAAGTGTGGCATCGACAGAAGCGACCGGATGGTATCATGTGCAACAACAATACGGAAAAGCATCCAATAGTATCGCAAATTAGCGATACATTTACTTTGTTACGTACGCAGACTAGCTGACACGGTGGCGCCGAGACTTCTGCCTAGCGCGCACCCCCTAGAAAACCCCCTAGTTCCCAGGAAAATCTAGGGCCCTCCGCCACCAAAAATCGTGATTTTTGGGGTATGTAAGGGCACGATTTTTGGTGCTTTGGGGCAGAAACGCTCTGAATATTGAGACAGAACGTTATTCTAGTAGTCGCGGTTTGACACGAGCAAGATCGGGCTACAACTAGTGTTGGTCGTCGTCCTTAGAAGGACTCAGCTATTTAAGCTTATAACCCCTCTCTTTATCAGACCTGGTTTCTACACTCTCTATCGAAACCACCAACCGAAGAATAAGCCGGAGAATGAGCGAGGACGCCCGACCACGCTTGAACCCCAAACTTGGCGGTAAGGATTTTTGCTCTTAACTTGAGATAGGGCAAACGAACGCATCTCGTTCCCAGAAAAATCTAGTGCCCTCATCACCGAAAACCACGACTTTTCGAATATAAAGGGACATGATTTTAGATGCTCTGGGGCAGAAACGCTCTGAGCCTTTACCAGAACGTTACTCTACTCGTCGCCGTTTTGACACGAACAAGATCGGGCTACATTCCCTTTCGAGCAACCAAGTTCTTAATACTTATTCCGTAAGTGTCAACTAGACATTACTGTCTACGACTCCCCCGCGCACTCGTCGTGTAAAGATTCTTGCCAAGTCTTGAAGACTTTGTAAACCATTGTTAACACTAGAACTACCGGCCGGGTCAAAATGACCCATTAGTAACTTTCCAAAACCAGTGAATGTTCGATACACAGCAAGTATTACCATTTCTAACTTTTCGACTTTGTTTTCTTGTTTATTATTTTGCATATTTTATATTTACGTGTGCTAATTCCATTAAATACTTGTGTTACAAATGAAATTGTTACAAATTACTTGTAAAATCCTATTTAACTGGACGATGAAGAACGTCACCCATATCTGGGTG
>NW_017100137.1:332954-351012 GCF_001263275.1 Habropoda laboriosa | reverse complement strand
CCCTCTTTCTCCGCGTCAGTCTGCCTTCCACCGACTCTTTCTTGTCCGATTGTTGTAAGTTCGAGACGGCGGGAAGATCACATTATTTTCGAGGGTAGGTCAGGCACACAGCAGTTGCGATAACCGTATTATCGTCCCGTCTCGTAAACTTGTTTCGCGTAGGTTACGAGCACGCGAGTCTTAACTGCTGTGTACCAAGTGCCCCCGCGAAATAATGATCAGACTATTTCGCGGAACTTCCACATCGCTAATTATCGTGATTTATAGGAGGGGAAATCATATTGCGTGGCACATAATATCCGCGTCGATGTGGGTCGTCCGTATCCTCTGCCCTCAAATCGAATGGAATTTTCGTCAAACCTGATCCTTCTCGTATGAAACGAGACAATTTTTCAAGTACGATAATATTTTTGTTGACATAAGAATTTCGATATTTTGTGTAATTAAAGATTTCTTGGAATTTGAATAACCGAGATATTTATTTTTCTTTTAGAAATACGAAAAAGAGTTCGTAAAAACTGTTAGTTTCGAAGAAATAAATATTCTTAGTAGCGAATATTTATTATTCTAATTAATACGTATTTGTTATTTTGCGAGATTTAAAAATCGTTGGATTTTTTTTTACTAATCTAGTTTCGCTTAATACATCGAAACAATCGAATTTTTAAAGTAATTCGTCTTTAGTTTTACTTAGAACGTAGTTATAGGTATTCAAATTTCCCGCTCTAAAAAACTACTAAACTCCACTTATTAGAATAATACAGTATATGTAGTACTTCGCGTTAAAACATTAATATGCGCAACGTTTATGCGCACAGAGCGGAATATAGCAGAAATTCCACGAAAGAAAAGTAGTGTAGATAGGAAAAACGAATTCTGCAAAGTTTAATAACGTTCCGAAGCAACGAAGGATCCTCGTGTGTTACGTATTCTGCTTCGAGGTAAGAACCAAAGTGCATGACCAGTAAAAAATGCATATACCATTCAAACGTGACTTCTTTTTCTTTTTCCATATCTTTTACGGTCATTACGATTACTGAGATTATTAATTTTTATTCAAGCGTTAAACGCATGTAATGTAACGAAGCTGAGAGATCAGAAAATAAAACGAGAATTCTGTCATCGCTTCAAAAGTTGCACGCTACTGTTTCATACACGAGCATTTTTTAAATTTTTCTTTAATGTAGCTGTTAATATTTCATCGCAATCGAGTGAAATATGAAAGAGTACGTAAAAGATAGCTTCTATTAACGTCAAACGAAATTATTAAACACGTTTTTAACTATTAATCATGAAAGTGTGTTATCTAGACTTTTCATCGTGAAATTACATAACCTATATTTGACAGTATATTTTTCAACAGTATTACTTGTTAAAACGAAGAATTTTTTGAAAGACATAGGTTAGGTTAGTCTTCGTTTTAAAAAATTATTTTAGATTGTGAAATATTCGTTGATTTATAACTAACGCTTGGTATATTTTCACTTTACTTCAATACAAGCATAGGTATTGAGCTTAGGTTTCTTCAAAGACTAAACTACCCATACGCAGTCTTTAATTAATTATTCCATTCCATTTAACATATGAAACAGTGTATTACACCTCACATTTGTTAAACATCCTCATAAATAATGCATTATTACCGAGTCCTACGTGACAGCGTTTCATAAATTAAAAAGAAATTATTTATCTACCCATGTTCATCAATCGTTTGCGGTTCAAGTTACATTCCATGTTTCACTTCGCGACTGGACTACATTCAACAAACTGCCTGTCAAAAATACTTCACACGTTGTAATCTTATTCTTATACGACCACAATCAGCAGTATATCCACGTTAATATTTTTATATTACATGACGTTCTAATGTAATATAATAACTAGTAGACATAAAAGAAAAGAAAATTTCACATCTAATTTGACGTACATACATAGTATTGTTACTTTGATTCACACCCCTAATGGTCAGCGCCATCTTTTATCCCTGTATAGCACTAAGAGAATAAACGGGCAATAAAACATCTCACCACATGCAAGCTCGAAAAATTGCATAACCTCCTAACTCAAATCCAGCCAACTCAAGAGGCCTCTCAATCAGTAGCTAATTTCCTCCTTACCAGGACTGAATGCGTGCCGATCGTTCGGGCCGTGGGCGCTCGAAATCGCGATAATCGACTTTTAATAGAGTGGGGCTCGCGTGCCACCGCACGTTCCCACTCTTATGTCACGAACCAACCAACGCGGCCGGGCAGGATGTACGTCGAGCGTGTAAATCGAGCCTTTCCTTTCTTTCCCATTCGCACCTTATCCGTAGGAGGTCTGCGTGGCGAAGTTTACACCCCAGCGAGTCTAGGTCAGGAACGACGATGACGACAGCTACCAACGTTTGACCTTAAGGTCTAATTTTAAAATTCTCACCGACTACGTTTGTAAGAGAGAGACAGGCAGAGAGACCGAGATGCAACATACGAGCCACGGCCGCCACTCGACGAAACAACAAACATTATCGCACTTATCGACGCGACCGATATCGATACCGTAGAGCGCGTGTTCGGCACTGAGATTTTGCAGTCGATAACAAGAATCGAGCTGATCGACCGTGTCTGCTCCCTCTGTGTACTATGAATTACTCACAAGAAATCTAACCTACCTTTTTGTCCGGTGTTTGCAATGTTAGCTTTTCGACTTGTGTTTGTCGCGGTGCATTGCTTTCGTGGCGTATTTTTACAGACACTGGCTCCCTTCCATCGGGACGTTTCGTAATTAGAATACGAGTCGCGATCAAGTCAAATTTGAGGCGTGCTTCTCGATTTCCATGTTTACGTAACGAGTGCGCGCGATGATGATGCGTTTTATCATAAGCGGCATTCTTCGGGCTATAGTTAGAGGCGGATTAAGTGATAGTCTTAGCCGAGTGTGATACAAAAGTCTCGTTGAGTGGTGAATGAACTGATAATTGCTCCATTCTTTCATGGGAAACATGTTGACTACTTAAAGCTATCTTTATGGTTATGAAACTCAATTGTAGAGCGAAGTGAAGCTTTCTTGTGCATTTATATGCATCGAAGAGAAAAATTTCTACTTTGTATCTGTTTCTACTATCGAACAATACAACGATGTCGGTATTCAAATAAACTGTTGGTAAGAACTTCTACTTTACATTGTACGATAAAGAACCGGAATAAAATATCGTTTTTCTATTTGAAGTGAAAAATGAATCTTTGCGTATTTCCATTATATGTTTCACGTTAAATGATAAAGTAGAATAAGGTTAGGTTAGGTTTGAGACAAAAAGAAAGTGCAGCTACGAAAATTGTTTCTTCGAACAGCGTGCAGTGAGTGTTGTGATGTAATAATGTACTTTCATACTGTTTTCTTTTAAATATCAATTTATTCATACAACCCATCCTAACTTAAGAAATTTTACAACGATACAACTTTTACATTTCATCCTTTTATCCTAAAAGCCACTTTAAGAGAGTAAACGCAGCTACGTTCGTGTAATATCCAATTCTTGCTCCACGTTTTAAACACGAAGTATTAAGAATTTGGACAAGATTCAGGAATTTCGAACCCAAGGAAACCGAGATAATGAACGAGGAAAAAAGGATGGGGGGACGAGGAAACTAGATGAAACATGGAGTCCTGATGTCGCGACGCGAGCCAGGATCGAATTGGCAAGAGGGCTGGCTGCATTTATAAAATAAGGCGTCTATTATGTCGTCGCGATTTGAATTTAGAGGCGCATTGGATATGGTCTGGAGGAAGGGATAGATTCGCGGTTCGAAATAGCGAACGACCCAGGGTCATTGGATGCTGATGATTTTGAAGTACATCCAGATCCTTGACATTTTCTCAGTCATCGTGTTTATTCGAGTTGTTAATGTTAAAACTGTCCACGTGAGATATAAGTATAAAGTAGGTTTTCGAGTATTTTTAGGTTAGAAATATCTTTGTATCACTTTCTGATAATACGTTTAACCAGACATTTTTGTCACCTTTAGATGAGAGAAAATTGTGCTTAATCATGAATGAAAAGAAGACGAAAGCGCATAAATATGTACATGTATTTACTAGACAAGTTCCAACGAGTGTTCCTCTTATGGAAAAAGTGGAATATTTTGGATTATTTATTCTCTGCAAGAATTTCCACCCAGAAACCTCTGTTCAGATTAAACGAAGATGATTTATATTCCTCATGGATGAAAAGAAGCTGGAATGTTATAAATATGTATATGTACATATTAAGTAGGTTCTAATAAACGTCCTGCTCGAGGAAAAAGTGGAATTTTCTGTGAGTACATCGATCAAGATCAAGTCGATAATCGTCCTCTCTGTTAAGAGGCAGCTTTGACAGAGAAGGAAGATAAACGAGATTACACTCTTAATATCTTCGACATCCTCCACATCTTAAATCTAAAATTACATTATTTATCAGATTGATTTCGTGTACTGATCAAGTTATCGAAGCTATTACGGTCGTTGTTCTTCGTTAAGAAATGATTTCACGAGGAAAGAAACGCGTCCACGATCAACCTATTAACACCCTCTAACTAAATTAATTTTACGCGCCTGCTATCTCGTTAATATAACGATCTTCGATCCGCATTGAAAGAAAGCAACGGAAATGGAGCAACGAATTTTTTATACTTGAAATCATAACACAGTGGCTTCCAAAATTTCCCAGTCAGTCGGATTCTTCTGCGTTTTCGTTCTCAAAAATGGAGGAGCTTTAAAAACACACATTGCGTATTAAAGTTTACTTATATAATCTCTCCTTCAGCCGTCATTTTTAAAAGAAACGCAACTGATCGCATCGATTAACTAATCTCCTAAGAGCGTTCGTTGAGATTCTCTCAATTTCTACTCTTCAAAATACAGGAGGACATAGAATGTATAACAAAAAAAAAGCATAAAAGAAGACGTCAGCTCTACCAATTCTCCCCGTTTATCGTATCGTCGAAAACTAAAAATCACCAATCTCTCCCAATCATCGTAACAAAAATAAAATGGTTCCATCAGAATGGTAATAGCCGTGATGAAAAAGTTTACACCCCCAAACATGAAATATCGCGCATAAAAGCGATCGCTGGACAAAAAGCAACGGGAAATACATGTATATACAGGGTGCGGTCGAAAGTGTCGTACAATCAGGCAGGAGGTGTTTCTTTACGCAAAAACGAACAACAAGTGTAGAATAAAATTTCTTCGTCCGAGACTTAATTTTCTTTAGAAACTCAGATTATGGGTCATTTTTTAAATACAATTTAGTCTTTCTGTTTCCTTGAACCTGGTAACTCGTGCAAATCGCGTACACGTTACGAACACGATAGGCAATCGTTCGACCCAACCTAACCATACGCAACGGATATTCAAAGCCGATTTTCTCGAAAAGTAAGCCTCGAACGAACAAACTTCATTCTACATTTTCCCTTGATTTTCGCACGAGGAATCACCTGGTGCCCGTTTGTACAGTACTTTCGGCCGCATTCTGTATGTATGTACGTGAGTTGGTAAAATAGTCTCACCTCCTGCGTTTCAACGGCCTCTTTAACGTGTTCCGCGATCTCAGCCGCCTTCAGGCCGGTCTCGATGGGCGCGAGCTGCGAGTGGCGTCGCGCCTGGGCCTCGGTGGTCAGCTCCTGGTAGCAGGATTCCCCGGAGCCGCGTCTGCTGCCCGCGATGCACATCGCGCGCCGGAAAAGTCCCGCGACGACGGCGCAGAGGCCGCATTGCATGCCGGACGACGAGCCGGCATTGGTCCGTCGACGGGTCCGAGTCCCGCGGGAACCACCTTCACGTCCTTGGGACGCCAGTTTTTCTGTCTTCTTCTTTTCCCGCCCTTTTTTTTTTCTTAGCTTACTTCGAAATTTAATTTCTTCGGTACTTCTCACCCGTTCTTTTTCATCCCTCTTTTTGGTACTGTTGTTTATTTGCACGCCCAAGTTTTTCTGCTACCTTCTTCTTTCTTTCGAAGTTGTTCTTTTTTTTTTTTTAATCTTTTAAGGTTCGATTACTGGGCAATTCGATTTTATTCGAATTTGCATTTGTTCGGTCAGTTTTATGGTGTTTCTGTCTATTCAATTCCTCCCTTTTCTCAATTCTATCGTGCCTTTGGTGGTTCTAGCGATTTTTCTTTTATTTTGTGACTTCTTATACCTGGAATATACTGTCCATTCTTTCAAGTTTCTATTTTTGTGCAGTTTCTTATACTCGATACTATCTCGCGGCTCCTATCCTCCGGGTATCTTCCCCGCTGCTCTTCAAGTCTGAGTTTCTCTAATCTCCTCTTCGCTCGCTCTCAAGTCCTCTGTATTATTCTATTAACCGAACTATTTTACACTTTCTTACAAACCTCAGTCCCTCCGAGTACCTTTCTCGCTTGTCCATTTCTCTCAACCCTCGAGTTCTCAATTCCTTCATCAGCCTCACGATTCTGTCTTCCTCTGTTTCAATCCCCTTTTCACACTTTCCTCCGAACTTCGATTTCAAGCCTTCCAATAATCTCTAGATTCTATTCTCTCCTCTGTGTCCAATCCACCCCTTGTACTTTCACACTTTCCCTTCACCTTCTTCCCTCCAATCCTCTCCTACCCCGCATCCTTCCTCTTTCTTCCAATTTTCTATTCCTTCGCTAGTCTGTACTCTCTCTCTCTCTCTCTCTCCCTTCTTCCCCTGCACACTTTCTCCACCACTTGGTTCGCACGGTAATACAGCCCCGAAATGAAAACTGGTCACTTTGAGGATACAGTTGCCCGATTATCTTTCGCGCTCGAACGTCTCATCCCGGACACCGTGTCGCTTCATCCTGTCGCGATGATCGTGAAGTGATCGCGTGGTCGCGATTCGATCGATCCCGGCCCGCACAGCGCTCAGGCAAGCGTCTCTTCCGGCGACGATCCACCGCATATCACCTGCACGACGAGGAAAGTACATCGGAAACGGGTCTCGACGGATCCCGAGGTCGAGGGAGGAGCTCCGGCCGCCGTGCTCTCTCTCTCTCTCTCTCTCTCTCGAACAACTATCGATTGCCCGCGAATCTTACGACTTCGATAGCGGTCTAACGGCACCGCGGCTCCTCATCTTCGTCGATGGAGCACCGTGGACGGGACACAACGGAACGGGTGGACACTGATTGACCATTGACGGAGCACGTATAGGGACGTTGAAGGAGGCACACACATGGTTAATAGAACGGTGATTTTTGTGGTAGAATTGCACCCACGAGATTAGAGTTTCTTTAGAGAGCCGTGAGAGGTGTTACAACCCATTTGCATCGGTTTGAAGAAAAATGAAAAATAGACCCTTAACCCCTTCAACATACCTCGAGCCTGACTCGTGGCAGAGATGCGAGAAAAATAGTTAGATTAGTAAGAAGAATTAATTGTAATTCGAACTTTCGTTTCGATTTGTAAGACTGAGTATTACTGAATGTAATTAATCTGTGACAGATTAGTTTTTGTTACCTGATGCAGTACTGAAATAGAAAATGGCTGACGCTTAGATGCGCAGTCGGAAAAGTAATCATATGTTAAGGGGTCAGCACGAAATTTTAGTATTCTGCGATTATTTATTGTACGAAGGCGTACCAATGACGCAAATGGGTTAATTAAGGGGAGTCAGGAAAGAATATTTAGTGAATTTTTTTTTTTGGAGAAATGAGAGAAGACGTGAGATTTTTGTACTGCTTGGTATTTTTGTTTGGAAGGAGGAATTTGATTGGTGGCGTACTCGAGAGCAGTTAGTATGACTATTGCTAAACGTGTTAATAAGGGGAGCTTCTGGTCTAGAAGACTGAGGAAAGAAATTTGTTTTTCGAGAGGTAGAAGAAGATATTGGTACGAGACTTTTCGTCGTATGTTTGTTAACATTTGCAGTATCGAATAGTATTCTTTCTTTTTTTTTTTGAAGATAGAATTGGTTTTGTTGTGTACTGGACAATTTTCAGGATATATTATTGTTAAATGAACGAAAGTAAGATAGTTTTGAAATTTATTAAAATTTATCTTAATCTATTTTACTTACAGTTCAATTAAATCTCCTACCAACTTCAATCTAGTTCGTTGCACTGAGTTAAATTTTTCTACCGAACTTAAGTTCATCTCCAAATTCAATTCGTAAAACTTCGTCCATTCTTCGAATTCCGAATTACACCTTCTGCACATTACGATTTATTTCGCATGCTTCAAAGATGCAAAAAAAAAAAAACAGGTTTCTATTTTACCGACCCTCTAGACCAGAATCCCCCCTTAATTTCGAATCCAAAGGGCTCCTTCCCTGCGCGATGTGTGTGTGTGTGTGTGTCACGTGGGAACGTAGCCTCGGAATGTTAACGATTCCGCGCGTACCTTTCCGTATTTTGCTATACCGAAAAATTACACCGTCGGCTGAGAGTTTGGACGCACTGGATATTTCAACGAATATAAAAATCGTCATACTTTCTCGTCATTCACGTGTTCGAATTTTCAACGTGTGCGACACAACGTGAAACACAAGAAATACACTCTTGTATTACACTGTCAACGGATTAAACGTGTCTTGGAATGTAACATCGAAAATAAAAGACTGGTGAAATACACGTGAAACATGTGACAGTCGATGTTTCATAACAACCACCAGCAGTTTCAAATAAAAAAAATTTTTCCCATACCTCGTCACAATTTAAACGAAAAATATTAGGAAAGAAAAATAAAATTAAGTGACATACACGTGAAACGTATAGTGGTTGAATGTACGTAACGATTATCACAAATTCGAAGGAAAATAATAATACACAATTCTTCGCCGTACTTTGTCACTTTCAGCGCACAGTCAAAGGGTTAATCTATGCAAATTTCACGAAGCCGACGCGAGGAAACGCGCACGTGCTTCACGCGTCGGGAGGTGCCGAAATCTCGATCGCGAGCACGTTGTCGATCTTCCTCAGCACTCTTGTCGCTAATAACACGGGACGTCTGCGATACGTCAGGTAAACAATCTTCCCCCTGCAGCTCCTCTCAATAAGACACGACTAACCGTGGAGCAAGAAGCTCTCTCCCTTTCCCTTTCTCTCTCTCTCTCGCTCACACACTCACCGATTCCCGGGGAAGAGAAAATAAAAATGAGCAAGAACAAAGGCCGACACTCTTTGTTCCCTTCGACCTCGATTTTTCACCGAGACATTTTCAGCTTACGGAGCAGCAATTATAATCGTGTGGCGAGAGTGCGTTCTCCCGAAGAGCGTGTACGCGACGAGCAAGAGACACAGAGAGAAACAGAGAGAGAGAGAGAGAGAGAAGAAACGAGGCTGGGAAAAGGAAGACCACGGTTCTCTGAGCTCGTTTCCGCGCTTCCCAACGCTCGCACATCTTGTCGGTAGTGCACGATTGAAGGAAATATCATTAATAAACTTTCTAAGCACCAGAATTTTTTCAGACGAAAGTACGGTTAACCTGATAACCGACAGAGAAATAGGTAGCTCCTTCAGGCGAGACTCCTTGGTCCTTTGTTTTATTGTGACGTTTGGGTTAGAGGTTATGTTAAACCACGGTCACGTTTATTTACAGAGGGGATGAGTTTATTTGAGAATAAGTAACGAGACACACTTGATCGAGAACCGTGTCGGGTAACAGGTACATGTTTTAGTAACTTCCGTAAGCACGATTGTTTCTGGTACGAAGGTTCGAATTCCCGTGTCGCTCTAACGTATTTCCCGAAAGCAAAGAAACGACGAAGAGAGAAGCGACGTCAGAGTGTCTCGTCTTTCGACCCCGTCCACAGGCTCGTGAGATCCCATAACGATCACGTAAGCGTGAGAAGGTGTCTCCATCGATGACAGGAAGAGTTGCCAGAATGAGAACGATATCCTGAATGCGATACCTTCAGCGGAGCATAGAGGCTGGTTGCCGTCGCGGCGGAGTTCCTAACTAGTACGCGCGAGAAGAATGCCGGGGTAACGCCCGCGTACAGATATTGTAGCTGGTTCCGCACCGAGACGAGCCTAGGAGCTTCATGAGCGCGTGTTACGGGCTGGCCCCCGGGCACCGAGGCCCGACGAGGCCGCCGTCGAGGGCTCGAGCACGAGGCCGCCTGTCTCAATGGTTCCTCTGTCGTACACGTTTCCGTAACTGGGGGGGTCAAGTGTGGCAATGGGGTGCGAGAGGAAAACAAAAGGAACAGAGAGTAATCCCACCGATAGATAGAAGAGAGGTGTAGAGAACGGGGCCGGAAGCGTACCACCCTTATCACCGACTATGCACGCCGGCCGGCCGCTGTGCATGCACTGAGCCACTGGTTTCGAGCGACGAGCATTCGGCCGACACTCAAGTTCGACCGTACTCGATTGTTTCCGCCGCAGTTCGGCCTCCGTCCACCGCCTGGCCACGCTTTCCCGGTCTGGCGGGAGCTGTTCTCGCACTGCGCGTCGAGCTCTCGTCGCGAGTGTTTCGTACTGAATGAATATAGCAAGATTGTCCGTGAGTTTGATGCTGCTGCTGCTGCTGCTTCGATACACCACGACGTTTCCCTGTTCGGGAAATAGAGAGAGAAAGAGAGAGGGAAGTCGGTCGTACGCGACGAGAGAAGATCAATAACGGATCCCTCCCTCTTTTCATCGGGCGTACGCGCCGGCCGCGGCGACGTAGCCGCCACGTATTTACACACGCACGTCATGCGAGCTTGAGCCTCAACCATTACCCTCCCCGCCCATCCCACCCTGATATGAATGTTCAAGGGAAGGGTGCGGGCGAGGATTTCGCGGTCGTAAGACGCTTGCAAAAGATGGCTCCGTTTATTGATCTCCCTTACCGATTTCGCTCGGGAGGAGGAGTATGGAGAGGTGTGCTGATAGTACTGGGATGACCTCCCGGAGCTGGCTAGACCACCAACGGAAGTTGTATTGGTGTGTGCTCGCGGCGAACGAGGTGCAGGTGGGATGGGGCAGGTGAATTGGACGTTTGATGGTAGACGATATGCAGGACGTTTCGGAGTCGTTGATTAGTAGATTTCGGGATATTCGAGTGGACGTATTCTAACCCTTTAAGGGGATAGATACACCTCAAGTGTTCAGGAATACATATATTTCTGTGACCTTTTTACCGAAAACGTACTTTTTATCATTCAACAGAGTCAATTTTACAAATGTTATTAACAAATACTGAAAAATAACAATGATTCGAATGTTTTTACAAGACATGTACTGTGATATAAGTTTTCATAGTACGATTATGTAAATCTTCTATAGTTTAAATAAACTGGAAAAGGACTATTTGTTTTTTCAAGCAAATGAGAATAAATCCAGACTTCGAGTTGGTTCATTTTCTCCAAATAGACGTGGAAATTCTTAACACGAAAATTCGCTGGAAAATTCTTTAACGTGGACATTTTTAAAAACTCGATTTTGCAACTACACCTAGGTGTATATAACCCCTTCAAAACCTAGAGGACTCTGTATACATCTGAATAAATGTCTTACAGTATACACGGTGAATCTTTTTGAAACGAATGAACACTATCTCTCATCTCTCATATCGATTTTACATAATAAAGAGTCGAAAGACTTAGCAGCGGTAATTGTTATCACAAGTTACACGTCGTTCGTAGTAAGTATTTACCTCGAAAACGTTCACAGCACGGAAATGAGGCAATCTCGTTGCAGAGTGAAAATTCGAGGGAATTTTTCGATTTGCGAATCTGTAACGTCGGTGTCCTGTCCCTTGGAAATTCAGGGTATCGATAATCAGCGCATGACCTCGGGTTACATTCCCGGACATACTGCGAAAAAAATCATGAGAAAGCGTTTCTAAGCCTTACTTAAGCTGCTTTCACAAGCTATTACCAACTGTCACTACTGAGCAAACTGTTGAGTTCGAATATACCTACATATGGTACATCAACTAAAATTCTTTTCTTCGTTACTGTCAGCTCTAACGTGCAACAAATTGCGTCGATACTTACTGATTTTACAGTAATTCTGTGTATACCGGGTGTTGGAAAAGAGTGCTACCAAAATGGTGTGGCATATTTAAAAGGTGAAATAGGTGAAGAGATATTTTGTTACTTATTAGGCAAAATTTTATATACGTTATTTATAGTGATTGATAAATAAATGATTTGTTATTTATATCTTTGTGTATACTTGGACTTTTGGACCATGCTATGGAAACTCGACTTTGGATCATTTGGATCATATGGAAATTTATTCAGAGCGAATTTGTAAGATTCTGTAATACACCAGAGATATTTGAAAAAATTTGTTGAATTACAAGATCGATAAATGCTAGCTCCTTTACAATTTTATAATTTAAAGTCTTATTAAGACCTAGGTATAAATAATAATTGAATGATAATAAACTTTTAAGTTTTTCTAAAATGTTAATAAAGCATTTTGAGGTATAAGTTGATATTTCTTCATCCATTTTGACCTTCTGAATTTTCTTTACCAGTTTGATCTGAATTCCTTGAAGTACATTGTAATAAACATGCAATTAATTTTAAAATTATACACCAGACAAATTCCGCTGGGTTTTCGACAGCAGAATGCAACGCGATATTCTTTTCCCTTGAAATACCGTCCATTCCAGGGCGATTAATATTCAAATCGAATTGTATACAATGCTTCCGCCCGTCGTTACGACGGGCATTAAACGAATTATGCCGCGGTAGGTCGTAAAATAAGCGAAAGCACCGTGTCGGGGGCACGTTCTAACATTCGTTTCGTTGATTTGCTACCCCGCTTAAACTGACGTACAGAAAAAGCAAAGAGAGTGAAGAGAGAGAGAAAGTATGTGAGGAAAAAGAGAGAAAGAGTGAGTGGAGAGAGAGAAAAGAGAGTGAGTGAAGAGAGAAGAAAAGAGAGTGAGTGAAGAGAGAAAAAAGAGTGTGAGAGAGAGCGAGAGTGTGAGTGAGAAAACAGAAAGAGTGAGTGAAGAGAGAGAGAGAGAAAAGAGAGTGAGAGATAGAGAGCGTGTGTGTGTGAGTGAAGAGTGAGTGAAGAAAGAAGAAAAGAGTGAGTGAAGAGAGAAAAAAGAGTTGAGCGAGAGAGAGCGAGAGTGTGAGTGAGAAAACAGAGAGAAAGAGTGAGTGAAGAGAGAGAGAAAAGAGAGTGAGAGATAGAGAGTGTGTGTGTATGAGTGAAGAGTGAGGAAAAAGAGAGAAAGAGTGACTGAAGGGAGAGACAGAAAGAGAGTGAGTGAAGAAAGAAGAAAAGAGAGTGAGTGAAGAGAGAAAAAAGAAAGCGAGAGGGTGAGTGAGAAAACAGAGAGAAAGAGTGAGTGAAGAGAGAGAGAAAAGAGAGTGAGAGATAGAGAGTGTGTGTGTATGAGTGAAGAGCGAGGAAAAAGAGAGGAAGAGTGAGTGAAGAGAGAGAGAAAAGAGAGTGAGAGATAGAGAGTGTGTGTGTATGAGTGAAGAGTGAGGAAAAAGAGAGAAAGAGTGACTGAAGGGAGAGACAGAGAAGAGAAAGGGAGAGTGAATGAAGAGAGTGAGAGTGAAGGAAAAAGAGAGGAAGAGTGAGTGAAGAGAGAGAGAAAAGAGAGTGAGAGATAGAGAGTGTGTATGTATGAGTGAAGAGTGAGGAAAAAGAGAGAAAGAGTGACTGAAGGGAGAGACAGAAAGAGAGTGAAGGAGAGAGACAGAGAAGAGAAAGGGAGAGTGAATGAAGAGAGTGAGAGAGACTGTGTGAGTGAAGGGAGAGAAAGAAGAGAATGAGAGAGAGAGAGAGGGAGTGTGTGTGTGTAAGTAAAGCTAAGGAAAAAGAGAAAAAGTAGGGAGAGACCAGAGAAAGAGAGACGTTCAATGTCTGGATCTCGTGGAAACAAGCGCGATACAATTTGCACCCAGGGAAATAAATACTCAAATACGACTCTGTTTTTATTTATTGCACAGACAGATTTGTTTTCCCGCGAGATAAACAAAAACAAAGTTATGTGTATATACATATATATATACATACACATCGAGTATCTACATACGCGACGGATTTACGGTATATTTACAAAGTATCCTCTGCCGACGAATTTATAGTAACGCTGCTATCTCGTTCTCTGCATTTTACACCGATACCAGAAACAGCTAGATGAAAAATCGATAAACGTTTCCGGTTCTACATATGCGATTCGACAGATAACGTATTCACACACTATCGAGAAACGCAGATGCACTCGCCTCTGTCCGTAGGAATAGAGTACATACATATGTACAGTTTGCACGCGTGTACGTATGACGGTGACTTTTATCTCGATGAAATGAACGTTGGAAACGTGTTAAAGACACCCTCTACACGATGTTAATTCGTGATCGACTTTGTCCTCTCTCTCTTTTTTCTCTTCTTCTTTTATTCTGTTGCGGGCACTGTTGGCGCTTAATGTGTGTACACGTCCGAAGTCGTTTTGCAGAGATTTACAAGGGTTGGAAAAAGTATTTGCACGTTCCTCTCTCTTCTGGTTTCGATGTTTGACTGTTGATTAATTACGCTCGTGCGTGTGAATTTGTTTGCGTTTTGCAGGTACTTCAATTTGTCAGGTGTAGTTTGCGGAAATGTTTTTTTCTTTTAATTAGACAAATATCTGCGTGAAAGCAGCGGAAGAGTAAAGGAAAATACTTTCTCTATGCGCTTTGTTTGTAAATTGCAAGATTCAAACGTTTGGGAATTAAACAATTTGGAATTGGTGATATTTGAAAAGTGTGCTAGTTTTAATCTTCGAGCTGTAAGTTATAGTATAATACTTTTTATTAATATTTAATACATTAGATTCATTTATGGTACAATTTTATCGATATTTATTGCAATATAACATTTGCATAATAACTATTTACCGTTCTTAGGCGCGTGTACCTTTTTAATACTGATTCAACTTGCTCGAATAAAAGTATTACCGAAGGAAACAGGTGTAATATTTTCACGTTGTAAAACTCGTATCTCACACTACAAATAGAAAGATAATAAAGAGTGTGTTCCGTCTCTTATGATCAAGACACGGCTGCATTAAACCAGCTCTAAAGAGATTCAGTGTCAATATTTGTGACGATGTTCCGTAACTACCGTATCTA
This sequence comes from Habropoda laboriosa, assembly GCF_001263275.1. NCBI lineage: Eukaryota > Metazoa > Arthropoda > Insecta > Hymenoptera > Apidae > Habropoda > Habropoda laboriosa. The sequence goes on along the minus strand of NW_017100137.1, from coordinate 335,985 downwards.
ACACTAAAACAGGTGCTTTTAGAAAAGTATACTAAAAATACACCCCAATTGCAATCTTTTTTAAGCAATAGATACGTTGGAGGCTCTGTGATAATAGGAAACAGCATTGAGAGTCTTAGAATAATCTTCAAACAGATCCAAAAAATCGCGAAAATTTCACTATTATCATTATTCAACATTCTCACATTCCTCTATTTACTGTAATATTATAACACTTCCATATTTCAGTACTTCCACATTCCATATTCTAACAATTTCATATTTTCACATTTCTGTATTCGTCAGAGTTTTACATTCATTTCTACATTCCCATATTTTCACACATTCACATCTTCATATTCCCATAGCTTCACATTCTACATTATCATCTTTTCATATTCTCATATCCATATACTCCCTCACACATTCCCACATCATCTACTAACCTTCACTTATAAAACCAGCATACATTTAAATGTACCAAACTCCAAAATCACCCCAAACTTCCTCACAGATCTTAACCTCTAAAATGACAACCCACTGACAACTAAAAAAACAGAAGAAAAAAAGTGAATGTTTAGTATCGATAAGTATTATCGTTCCTAATTGTCCGACTTTGTTTCTTACATGCACACTTCTATTGCTGTCTATATGAATCTAATCTTTCAATCACGTTTTCGTCATACACCAATTCACATTTGCACAGCTGCTGATGGGTCATTTTTGACCCGATCGGTTCTTCCACTGTCAACCTCGTCAGGGACCTAATCAGGGATCTAATTTTTTATATAGTTAAATCGATAACAATTAAACTGCTTTCCTTGTGTGGGAAATTATGTTTTTCACATTTTCTCTGTCACGAATATAGTGAAATTTTCGGAAAAAGTAAACGTGTACGCACATGTGTGCTCAGTGTCCCTGAAGAGGTTGAGGAAGACGGTGAAATAATTGCCAGGCATCGGGAAATTCCTACTTCGTCGAAGTAAAGGGAAATCTCGTCAGTTCCCATAAACGTGACCCTGAAAACGCACGTAGAAGAGCGTGCACCGTCCAAGGTGAGGTTCCCGCTGGGCCAATTGCGGATAGAGAAAATAACGGTGTTTTCAGCGAGCTATCCTCCTCTTACTCCTCCGCCTCGTGTGCACGCGGACAATCCCGAAGGGAGAGAATCGGGCTGCATTATCGCAGGATTGCCCTTGCCGCTATAAAAAGACTTGACCCGTATTCTCTTTTACGTTAAACCTGTCCAGCGCCATAGAGAAACCTCGTTCGTTCCTTTTACACCCACTACCCGCCCTTCGGAACCTTTCTTTCCGCGGCTCATTTCGCGAGACACTTTGGCCCGCGATGGAAGGACCGTCGTGACGCTTAAATACGGTTGTAACGAACCGGAAGTGCCGGTCGATCGATCGACAGGCTGAATTTGGACGATAACTCGTCCTCGAGTAAGGAACATCTGGGCTCGAGAGGGATTCTTGCGTCTAATGGCTGTCTTTATTAGTAATATTATTACTCTTTTATATTTTTAATCGTTTTAATCTTTTATTATTACCATTAGTACTTGTAGGGGAGATAATCGACGGTACTCGAACGTAGAGTGGAAGGATTTGAAGATTTTATTGGGTACAGTGTAAGTATGTTATGTTCCATTAATTATTTCTTAGGTTTTTAGCTTTTTTACTTTCTTACTTTGGTATTCTTTTCTTCTTCGTTAGACTGTTCTGAATTTAAATTGAACGATTTGTAAGTGGGAATGAAAAGTGAATTATTCTGTTTCCAATATTTTTGTCTTCGAAGAATTTGTATGTAGATACTTTTACACTAAATTCGTCAGAGATAATTGTAATTCTGAAAAAATTATTTGAAGAGATTAAGACAATAGGGATTCTCGAACGATTTTAGAAAATGTTAACATAGCTTGTATTAAGAAATTTTGAAGGTAATATACTTGCTGAACTATGAAACTTTTTGTGGTATCCTTTGTGGCTGTGGTAATTCTCTAAAGTGTGGTGCTTCATGGATGAAGTTGCTGGAGAGCAACCATTAATCCACAAATATTACGAATATTTACTTAACAAGTTATTAGAAAATTAAAAATACTTTTGAAAATATCTATTTTGAAGTATTCTATTATAATGGTATCTTTTTAAAAATCTCTTTAGTACTGTGTTTGTTCATGAAAAACTTATTCATTTATTTCTTCGTCTACATCACGTTCTAATTTTAATTAAATTATCCTAGTATCGTATTTCTTCATAAAAACCTAATCTGCTCACCTCCCATCTACAAGTTTTGCACTCCAAATTGAACATTTTAGAAATCAAATTCACCCTTTTGCAAATCAAATTCAACCTTTTATAAATCAAGTTTTCCTACAATATCGTTATCTTAAGCTTTTGTAATAAAAATAATTCAAATGTAAATTTATTGTTAAGAAATTCAAAATTTTATTGTATGTAACAGGAAGATGTATATGAAATACTTTAATAGGAATTACCAATTCAACACATATGGAATTTATAATTAAACGTCTTAATCGAATAAAAAAAAATAACCTACTCAAATTATCACAAAGGCAAATTAATCGCAGTACTTTAGTTAGACTCTGGAAATGTGCTGCAGTACTAACCATTATATGTAAAGTAAAGTAAAGTAAAATCGGACTTTAGACAGGCTTCAGTTATATCGACGTTTAACTTGCCTGGAATTCTTGCAATTTACAGGGAAAAAGTAATTTCTTTTAATCTGTGATTTGAGGTTGGAACGAAATATAAATAAAAGGGCGAATTTGATTTACAAAAGATTGAAATCAAAACCTGTACAATATACTAAAATTTCAATTACAGTAGTGCACACATAAGCGTCCGCAGTCGGGAGATAACTTCTGCGAATTTAACTAAAGAAAAGAGAGGAGATGTGCCTGAGTGGGATACCGATATATCAAGTGTCAGTTGTTCACATTCAGGAGTCGATATCGAATTACTTTGTTTCACTCGGCACGCTCGAACTCCACTCCGAAGTCCCATTTCCAAGAATTGGTGGGGATAGCGAC
>NW_017100137.1:290428-332860 GCF_001263275.1 Habropoda laboriosa | reverse complement strand
AAAAGAAGAATGTTTACGTTGAAAACCAACGCTAGTCGAACGCACGTGCACTGAACATTGCCTAGCATTCTGACCTGCACCGTTTTTTGCTTTCCCCAGGCTGGACGGACCGGGGGCGAGGGGAATGCAGAGAAAGAAGACGCAGTTAGAAATATTTTGTAAGCAAGAACACATTCCAGCCACGCGATTTACTTTTCTTCTGCTTTATATAGTATATTAATATTATAGGCACTGTTTTGACCGGGCACACGTGTTTCCGTCGCATTACACGTTCGTTCTTTTCTTCAATAAACGTTCATTCTTTTACTGAATAAAATTTTAACGGTTAAATTACCATTAAATTATTGTGTGGGGCAAACACGATAGTCCAGCAATTTTTAACCTTTTTTAACTTACGGCACACACGAATTAATTACTAAAATTCTACGTAACACTAAAAAATATATTATATTTTGTCACCGATCTGACTAAAAAGTACACATTTTTCACTGATTTACAAAGGAAATAGTATTTTTTCCATTAGTGCTTTAACTTGTATTGAAAAATCTTGGACACACCTGTAGACTTCTCGCGGTACACTTGGTTGAAAATCAGCGCGATAGTCCAATATATTAACCCTTTGTACTCCAATGGCGATTGCGTAATTACTTTGGAGAACTTTAAAACATAAAACTCAAGTTGTTTTATATTATCAAAGTAATGCAAATTAAAAATCTTTTTCTTTTTCAAAGCAGAACTTTGGGTTTTCAAAAATTTCTCTTCAATTTCTCTTGGGATTTCAAAAATCACTGCAAAAGTATACTGGAGTTGCTGATTGAACTTATTAAAAAAATGTTTGAAGTACGAAGGGTTAACTGCACCATCGAGTTCGTTACACAAGTTCAGTAAGGGAAACTTGACGCGACGAATTCAGCCGGTAGGCCGACTTTTAAAACAACAGGGAGCGCATATACATACAACGCTTATAGCGTGACGTTTCACACAGCGGCTACGAAACATTGCAACAGAATGTTCGCGTATTTAGGAATTCACATAAACGACGCCAAATATAGAATGAATGTAAACGGGCACAAGTACGTATCTATTACCGTAATAGAAATGCGCGTACTATTTTTCCTTGCCTCTGTCAAGGTGCTTGCTGCGTATAGTTCTCCCGCGACTTAAACATTCTTCGTAATCAACGAACTTTTTTCAAACGAAATCGATCACTTGACGTCCATGGAAAAGCTTTCCTTTTTTCCTTCGAAAAATTTTCACCGTGACCACTTCTGACACTGACACGCAAATTCAATTTGACGACAACTTTTTTTCGACGTGAAAGAGAAACGAATTACTCGTCGAATATGAAACAATAAGAAAACGCTGTTCGCCAGATGTGTCTAAAGAACGTTGAAAGGTCAACGGTCGAAGCTATGGAAGGACACAATCGTTTCGACAACTAAAGCGAAACTTTTGAATAACTGTTCGATTTATTTTTATCTTTTTCTTTTTAGTATACGTTACTTTATATTTATATGTTTATCGAATAATAAGTTAATTAGTTTTATTTTGGTATAATCAGTGAAATTTCATTTATTCCATTTTAGTGTATTTTTAATATAGGTTTATTTTTAGTTTTTTCACTTTTCTTTGTCCTTTTCAGTTTTCATTTCGTGCGTTCGCGTGTGTATGCGAATATTATAGTGAGCACTGATTCTTTTTTGATGGTTTGTATGTATTGTGTTTGTTGTGTTTACAGTACACAATGGAATACACATTTGAAGAATTTTCGGACATGTGTAGTTGATAGGAGCGATATAGTGAGGTTGTAAATTAAAGCATTAAACGGCGATACCGATTGGTGTAGTTGTACTATTTGTGAATTGTAAATTTATGTAATTCATTTAAGATATACGATATTAAGCCTCCTACCCAATAGTAACTTCTACAATGGAAGAAGTAATTCTGAGTTAACATCGAACAGCCCTGAGCGAGACTCGAGCTCCTTACTTCCCTCGAATTGCTGTTTTGGCGCTCGGATTACGTGTACTTTGACGCCTAACTGATTTTACTGACCCCACTATATCGGTTCTACCAACTATACCCCCTGTGGCTTGACGTGCCCCGTATTCATTGGTGTAAGGAGGGTTGCTCGGCTACGGGGATATTTTCAAACGTTGATAACTAAAAAACGAAGCGTCAAATGCAATTTTTTTATTCTTGATTTTCGTCTTATACTGCCTTTTAGAATCACCCCCTGAATTTTCTCCCAGAAGTAACCGAATACCATGTAAAGTGTCGAGAAAGAATTGTAAGTTTGGAGTATGGTATTTGGTAAAATAGGAAATGAAAAGTAATATTAATGGTAGTATTAGATGAAAATGAATTTGTAAAGTTCTCATACATTTGAAAAATGTATTTATTCCCTGTACAAGTGTTTCATACAGTTTATATTAGATTTTATGTAAGAATTTATAAATGTTTCAACTTGATAAAATACAATTCTATTAATTCCCCGACGCACGGAAGTCACTACACGCCTTTTCAAATATCTTTGGCTGACCTCGAATATGCTGGCAGACATTTTCTACTTATTCTTGTAACTCATTGAGATTTGCCAACGATATCGAAATTTTGGTCTTTAGCCCTGTTGAAGTCAATAAGTAACAAAACGTGACTTTTGCATTACAAATGCGGATGCTACTCGATATGTTCTGTATTTTTATCATCAGTCGTTTAAAACGTACTGCAACTATATTTTGCCATCTGAATTTGATACACAAGATGTATTGGAAATTTGATATTTTTGTTACTGAAAATTGCAAAATTTTTGAAATTTATTCTTTTAAATTCGAGAATAAGAGAATTAGAAATTCAAATTTGTGACACTGGAAATTAGGAAATTATAGATTTCTATTGCCGAAAATTTCAAACTTCTATTACTAGAATTAATCTGAGATTTTTACTATTAAACATTAGGAAATCTTACATTTTCATTATTGGAAATCAGAAAATTTTCATTATCTATTATTACAAATTTTCTCAATTTTTTCTCTTGTATACTCCGTACTATTCCCTTCAACGTATTTCAATCTTCACTCTCGCAATGATTTCCTAAAGAGTAACATTTCCTTCACACCACTGAAATATTCACAATACAAACAACACTAAACGTCAATTCACATTTAACGTCACTTTCATTATTAACACAAAACTTTCATTACTAACACGATCGATCTGAAAGGAATGGAAACGGAGAGACAAGACTAGATATAACTGATTGTGAGAACTTCTGTTCGTTTGGTAGGTTGGCTCGAACAGAGCGACTACTTGACGGTCGTTGACCTCGCAACTGCAACAACCCCATCTCAGCCTCCCTCGTCTAGGTGCCGTGAAACTATTCTATCTGCCTCTCCTCCGCATCTATCGTTCTTCCTGTCTGGTTACTCATTACGACTCTTTCCGCTTCTTTGGCCCTTTGCTCGTCTTTTTTTTTCCCATCGTCACCCTTCGGACAGCGCCGGATTAATTTCTCTGCACACGAGAAGAATGCACGACAGGGTGGTTGTCAAAGGAAACCAGGAACAAAGTACCAGTCATTTTTGCTACGGCTGCAGATGCTATTCCTAAGTCTTCTGAAGCGTAATAATTATTAATTCTCCGATGTATTTTTAACGTTGGAATTTTTTCTATCGAGACAGCAACGACGAGATGAAATCTAAATCGTTTGTGTAAATTGTGCAATCGTGATATTTTTATTTCAGGCAAAAGTGTGTAATCTGTTGTTTGACGATGGAATATTTTCAACGTGAAATTTCTGTTAGAATTATTACAGTTTAATATTAACAAGAATGTAGTTGCGTATTTACAAAGACAAACGCGGAGTTTATTGCTTAATTTAATATAAGCGAGTGAGGAAATGGCGAGAACTTTGAAGGTATAAAAGCTAAGCTGATGATATGGAGAGAAATGAATAATAGTAAAATAGAACACATTGGAATACTAATGTTCTTTGGTACATTCTGTGTTTAAAAAAATGCACTTTAAATTCCTCGAGGTAACTTTTAAAGTTACCAATTTTCTTTTGTATAAAATTCTACTATTCACTGAAATTTCCAGTAAAAGATGCACTTTAAATTCCTTAAGTTAACTTTCAAAATTACCAATTTTCTTTTTGTACAGAACACTACTAAAATGTTCAGTAATTCCAAATTGTTAACAAACACTGTACAATTTTTTCAAGCCACAGTTAAACACTAATTCTTCTTAAAACTGTCTCTAAATTTCAATTTTACTTCTCTTTATACACTCAAATATTATTAACAAATTAATATTCTTTGGCACATTCTGTATTTGAAAAGATGCACTTTAAATTCCTTAAGTTAACTTTCAAAATTACCAATTTTCTTTTTGTACAGAATACTACTAAAATGTTCAGTAATTCCAAATTGTTAACAAACACTGTACAATTTTTTCAAGTCACAGTTAAACATTAATTCTTCTTAAAACTGTCTCTAAATTTCAATTTCAATTTCCTCTATATACCAAATATTATTAACAATATTGTTGCACTCGTTAGGACTATAGTACTACGAAGCATAATCGTTCGCGTCCCCCGTTTCTTTCTTTGTCCTTTTCCTTACGTCTGCAACGATAATTCAGATAGAATGACGTGCAATTTGTTCCGAGGATTGTGACAGCTGAATTCAACGATGGGGAACCACCCACAGGTATCGCCTACAGTTATTTCTCCCAGAGGAACTATCGCGCAAATCGCAGAACAGGCAACCGATCTGTGTAATTTCAGCCAGCGAACATGGCCGAACTCGGATTCCCCCGTTTCGTTACTACAGGAACATTCCGACGTGAAATTGAAGCGCGAAATAGCTTGATTAAAGAAATGCCAGATTCGCCGAAAAAATTTCGTATTATCGTTCCAAACGAGTGTAGTAACCTCCATACCCAAATAAGAAACCTCGAAGGGACAATAGAGAGGGAGTTGTTGGCGTAGCGCGCAAAGCCTCGGCTTGCTAAGCCGAAGGTCCCGGGTTCGATTCCCGTTGGGCCCCTCAATATTTTTCCGTCGTTGGTTCCTACGAATGGGGGCTCGTCCGGGATGGAGGCATCTACGGCTGCAGGAAGCCAGGCGCTGTGAGATGAAAAAACATCTTCTCGAGGGTTTTGCACGTCTCCCAAAAATGCGTTGTTTCGGCTGTTGTGCTACTGTGTTGGGGGAGTGTACCCGAAAAGTATTGAGTTGAGTTATGTTGCACTGAGGAGGACATTCGAGGGCGAATGACAGTTCAGGATGGCCGAGTGTGGTAGTATCGGGGCCTCCATGCCCAAAAAATAGGAAACCGGCACGGGAGAACAGAGAGGGAGTGGTTGGCGTAGTAGCGCGCAAAGCCTCTGGGCTTTGTGGTAAGCCGAAGGTCCTGGGTTCGATTCCCGTTGGGTCCCTCAATATTTTTCCGTCGTTGGTTCCTACACGAGTAAATATACTATCAGTTATAACGAACCAACATTTGTAATGATTGTGCGAAGTATAACTACAGATATTCTACTTCAGAAATAAATGAAGAAACTCGAAAATTTTAAATCAGACGTGGAACTTCCTCCCATTTTTGCCATTTCTTCCGTCAAAAAATTTGTTCTTCTATCTTATTCATATTTTGAAACAATCTGTTATACATTATGTGTAAAAATTTTCTCGTATCACCACAGCTATTTAGAGAAGATAATTAGGTCGCTTGCTTTATGTACACCACCTTGTATATAAGATTTAAATTTTTTATTCTATTACAAATTATCGCGTAATCTGAGATTTTATTGCAAGTTTCAGGTGACAAAGAGTTTGTCATTTTTCGATTCGTCATTGAAATAGAGTATTATAGTTATTTTGTGGAAGTATTATTAGTTTTTGTCAATCGTAATTAACTTTGTAGCCAATGCAGAAATCGACGGGAATTTTGCATTCACTTTGTACAAGTATAATTGTAATAATTTATCGTGGTTCGTTTAGCGTCCCGGAAGTGGTAAAAAATAATCCGGTGCAGGTAAGTAATCGAGACGCGTTTGTGCAAGTAGACAGATATAAAGGTTATCAAAGGGCGCGACATTTCTCAAACTGATTTATACCGTCATTGATACCACAATTCACGGATTCGAAAAGTACATTTCTCAATTCCGATGACATATCCTCCAATAATAGCGATCGTTCGAATATCAGAGGGAGACGCCAGTGATTACGGCAATCAATCAATAATACAATATTTCCTGGGAACGAGTGATACATCTCGAGAACGCCCTAAATTTCACCAATGAAATATACAATGAATGTAAAGAGTAGAAGTCAGCGACAAATATATCAACTTTTTCCCTCGAATGTGTTTCCAGGAAAATTGTCAGAAAAATGTGTTCAATAGAAACTTCCGTCAGATTATAAATTAGCAAATAAATTACAATATTGACCTATTAGCAGAGTATTGAATAAAAATGAAGCAGTATTTTGTGAAATAATTTTCAACGCATAATTGATGTTTTTTTACTTCCTTCTTTATTATTTTTACCCTTTCGTTACTTTTTTTTATTAAATTCACTCGTTACAAAATAATATTGAATGTGGATTTTTAAAAGTATATTTATTGCGATATAATATCAAGTTTTTGCAAGGATATGGATTGTAAATATAGTCTGAGTTACGTTAATAGAAATTTGGAATACTGAATTTATTTCACTAATTTAATACGATAAATGAAAGTTTGCCTTGTTTATTTAAAATTCTACAAAATCTTAGTTAACATGATAAATCTTTCCTATTCGATAAATTCAAGTACTTTAAAATTGTAATAATTATTGTTAGAATATATAATAAATGCAATAATTTTATTTCGTTTAAACGAGAAAAAAATACAGTACAATGCTTCTTTTATATATTTTATACGTGTGCACCATCTATGGTTACCTCCATCTCTATGAAAACTTGTTAGAAAATGCAACCGCATTTGAAACAGAACTCCATTGTTGCGAGCTGAGTCGTTAAATATGAAAATATACAAATACTCGCTGGATTTGTGCTATGGAAAATTGAACAGTTTAAGAAATATGAATATGAACGTCGAAAAATAAAGTAATCGTATAAATATTCACGACTACAGAATATAAGATAAAAATGAAGCAGCTTTGTCAAAAAAAAAATTTCTTACTTCCTTATTATTTTTACCTTTTTCTTACTTTTTCATTAAATTCTCTGGTTGTAAAAAAATACTCAATACTATATGTATTTCGTTCCCTTTTAATCTGATCATTTATTTTCCGCATAGTTTCTAATTTTAAACGATCATTACACAACTTCGTTAAACTACCCGCACCATAAATATCACCAACATATTCTACTCGACGCAACAATTTCTGTACCTCGACAACACCCGCCGATATTAACAAAATCCAACCAACTCATTCATACGCAACACCTGTGGAAACAACCTAACAGGCAACAACAACGCTTGCCAAATACCCCAACGAAATTCCCCCATCCGTCTCCTGCAACTCTAACCAATTCATCAACATACGGTCACCCAGACTTCCTTCAACTCTTCGCTAAACGAAATTCCCCCAAACAGCCCCCGTGTGTCATTTGCATAGTCCCCGCAACTTTCCACCTGATAAACTCCCGGTTTTACCGCGTTAAAACACCCGAGCTCGGTTCGAAAGCTCCAAAGCTCTACAATGTCTTCCCACACCGGAAGTCCCTTTCCCCAACCACCTGAGAAACTATAAAATCGCTCTCGAAAACTAAACTACCCCCTCCCATCATTGGTGTACGAAGCTGTATAACGGTTGATTAAACCAAACGCCGCGTGTAACGCTATTAATAGTCGCGTGGAAGAGAGGGGAAAGTTGTGGACGGGGGCGAACGAAAAAACCTGGTAGCCCCGGAAACGCGGCCACGCAGGCAAGCCGGATCTGCCAACGGCGAAGCCGCCCGTTGGACAGGGGTGGTCCGCCATGAGCCAGACCAGGCCACGCGACCGCGACGCGAAAGGTGTACCTGGGAAGGGTGCGCGCGCAGCCTCCACTCTCGCTGGCCGGCACCAGCCCGGATCCATCGAGCCTTACGAGCCCATTATACGACCCGTTATGTACTCGAGCCGTACACCTGACTGATTTCATACGTACACTCTTCTTCTTGTTTCGCTACGATCACTCGGTATTCTCTCTCTCCCTCTCCCTCTTTCGTGTAGGTGGGTGAGACTTGATCGTGTTGCAGGTTAGGTTCGACGAATGATATGTACTCACGGTTGTAACGTGGGTGTGTAACGATTTCGAGGATGCTGTAACGAGGTGCGCATGACGGAAAATCGGGCCGTATTGTTGACATGGAATGGAGAAATTACTGAGAATATTGGGGATGGATGAAAGATGGATGTGTGTGTGTGTCTGTCGAGTGAATGGCGGGGCTCGGTGTATTTGGTTCAAATGCTTAGACGGATTATGGGTTGAATGCGATATTAATGTTAATTCTATGTACTTACAATGTGTAATTGTGGATTATGACGAATTGTTTGGGAATGAGTTTTTACGTTTTGATGATATAATTCGATGCGGAAGTTTCAATTGTAATTGGGTTAGTTGAGAAATTACTGTATTATGCAATTAACATTTACGTACATTTTATTACCCTTTCGTGCCCAAATTACCTTTTTCAACAATTATCCGGCAGCTATGCTGAATATGAAATTGAGATCCATTTTTATTCACACGTATGTGTTCCACTGATCGTGAAAGAGTCAATATACTTATACTACTGTGCTAAAGATATTTTAAAATGAAATCTGATCACGTGATTTAATAAAACCAGTTATGTAACTATTATCACACTTATGTATAAATTAACAAATATTTGAAATACAAAGGGATAAAAAATGTATTATGTCTTATTTCGATGTGAAGAAGTAAATGTAATTTTTATACTTCAAAAAAATATTGTAATGTGTTATTGTAACACTGTTACATGTCTGATATGATCACGAATTTTGAGGAAAAATGATGTCGCATAACAGAAAGCAGGCTGTTCAAAATTTCATGCATTACTGCATATAAATAGTGTATTACATTAATATAATATTGAATGAGTTCGATATGTCAACGAATTTTATACAAAAGTAATTTAACATGACAGGAGTACATAAGTTAGCGGAGTATAGTCAACACGTCCAAGAATTTTTCACGAAAATAATCCATTTCTAAAATAAGTCACTTTTATAGTACAAACTCTTACGTACCTTGCTACTTCATAAAATAAAACGAGCCACATAGCTTCGAAGAAAATTACTGTAAACCCCTGATCACTATGTTACGATTCCTCATACAGCTCTAAGGTAGCAAACGCAAAAACCATTATAAAGTCAGAATGTCTCGAATTCAAGGAAATTCTTCGAAGAAAGAACTTAAGAGGATCTCTTAACATTTCGTATTTTATTTCCGGTATCTCAAAGAGCTGAACGCGAAGAAGCATGACAAATTGCTTTAAAAAAAAAAAAAAAACATCAATTGCACTTGAACTTTAAATTAATACTTACACACAGAAGAAGATATTCCTTATAAAAAAATATGCAGATAGAACTTCATTTAATTACAAGATTAAAATCTAAGCTTAGAACTAAAAAGGATTATCCGATGTAATGACTTTTACAAATGGCTCCTCGCGATCAGAATAATCCCGATAGACAGACTCCCACTCCTACTGTTTAATCGCACTTCAATCGAACTTCTCGAAAAATTAGCCACATCAGGAACACCGACGTACATTCCGGTATATAATGGTACATGTGCCCTGGAAACCATGATCGCGGGATAATTACGTTGTCTATCGAAAGCCGAGGCTTCAGCCATTCTTTGACGTGCAATTTAACACTGTCAACTTCCCTAAATCTCCTTACCGGGGACTATGTTCTATCCCCTATGCTAAATCAAGGCTGCCGACTACAATGAAGCTCCATTTTCCCGCTGGATACACCGTATTCAGGGTGGATATTTTTTTATTCCAACCTCTACAACCACGTTACCCTACCTCATTCAGATTCCTCTCAGGAAATATCTCGTCGACTTTGCAAAGGCTCGCGAACAAGGAGATTAAACAAATAGAGTAAAAATAATAAATGAAAATTCGTGTGGACGTACATTGTCGTTCGCAAGTATTAGGCCAGAAAAGAAAAATCTGCTTCGAAATCATATGTTCCTTTCGATTTTCCTCCTTTTTGTAGAGCATGTATTTCAAAAATTATTCGAGGTGGACAAGTTATGTAAATCACCCTATGTAATTACTTCACCGAAGTCTCAAGGAACAGTGTTAATTAATAAAACACTTATCACCAATGAGAGGCACGGTGCAGAGCTCGGTACAATTCGCCCCTTCTTTCTCCGTTTCTTCAATTCAACTTTTCCACCAGCGATCTTTAACCCTATCCTTCTTCCCCTCCCTCCGCCCCGTTTTCATCGGCAAAGTGTCGTTCTCCGAGCAATGCCACGATTTGTCGGGGACGTTGATACACGCAACCGTGAAATTCGCCCGTCGAAATGCTGAATCGAGAAAGAAGTGGAGCAAACGGTGGGGCAGAAGGGTTGGTGGATGTAGAGGAAGTCAAGGCAAAGGGGAGAATCGAAAGAGGTAGCCCCTTCACCCTTCGTTCACTGTCTTCATCGGCGTATACACCTTTTCTTTTCTGTGTAAAATCGTCTCCTCTGTATACTCCCTGGTTCTCTGTGTATACATATGTATGAAGGGAGAGACGAGCTCCTTGTTGGCTTTAGCATTTCCTTCGGCGGCGATACGTCACTTTGAGGAAGCAGTTTCCACGCCCCTCTTAATTCGCGCGCGTTACCTTTAGAAAGGAGAGATATCGAGCTGTTCTATGTCTCCAGCTGGCATTCCCGAGATTCCATCGATCCCCGTGTAAACGTTTTCCGGGGCTTTAAATGGTTTCGATGGGTGACAGTATAATTAGCTGGAATGTGGGTGTCTGAGAGGGACGGGTGGATTGATTTCGAGCAATCTATGTTGCATCCGAACACTTTGAGACACTGTGTTTCATTATAGAAGAGTGTATCGCAAGTTACATTACAAAGGAAAGGAAAGTGATTTCTCGTGACAGCGTTAAAGTTTAATATACAGGGTGTCCTAGTTGTTTCCGATCGTACTTTGTCAAACTTTGTCAGCAGGTTCTACGAGTGTAGGTAAGAAAAAAATGTTATATAAACATAGGTCGTTTGAAGCTTCGTTAAAGAGTTATAGAACGCTAATGAAATTGTGGTTGCTACGATACCAGACGAAAGTTACATTCAACGACTTCAAATCGTATTATTGTTGTAACTTTTTAATAAAGCTTCAAACGACCTATGTTTATATAACATTTTTTTCTTAGTTACATCCACAGAACATACTGGCAAAGTTTGACAAAGTTTGATCGGAAAGAACTGAGACACCCGGTGTATGAATGAAATCTGTCCACACGAGACTTTCTATTTTAGATATAATCGAATTTTAAAACTGGAAGTTGCTATTGTAATTACATTTACTTCCAAATAATTTCAAGAACTATGTGATCCTTTTTGTAAAGAATTTTATTCAACGATAATATCACTACGGTGATTTACTTTCAAGTATTGTAAATTTCTTTTAGCAACATGTTACTACAGTAATACTGTTTCGTCTTATATTCAAAGATTCTAAGTGACTACTCCGCATTACCAAGAAAGAACATCTTCACATGCTTTTAACTTACTTAACGAAAAGCATATTTAACAGCAATAATACCCACGATTATATACCTGGTGTCCAAGTTGCATTCAACAAATATACCGCTGTTTCACGGTGAGGTATTTTTGAATAAAATAATACGAGATATTTACTAGATTGAACGGGCTGAAGTCCAACGCACACAAAACTGCAAACAAACATTCGGAAGTAATACAAAGTGGACATTATTTGCAGTCACAGTAGTACGTCATGCAGTCATACACAGTAATTGCACGTCAGTTGCTGGTAATCTTGTCGTGAAATATTTGATACGCGGAATTTTTTACAATTCGTTCTTGCAAATGCTCTGTTCACATGTTAAGAAGCCCCTCGAAGAACGAATATAAGGAGATCCGGAATGGTTATATTTAATCCCACGCATGGAACAATAGAACGTACGACTCTTTTCGACGAGGGTGGGTGGGATCATGAATATGAATACGTTTCTATAAGTAAGCATATTTAATAATGTTAAAAATGAAAGGTCATCTAGCTACCGTTACCTACGTTCACTTAGCGTTGGCGTATTACGTGCACCTATGCAATTTGCACGGAAGCAAATTGAAGAACTGCTTTCGTTATTTCTTGTAAAAACATTTCGCAACTTTAATCTTGTTGTTTCGTGAAATTTAAAAAATGATCGAAATTTTATATATCAACTATAACACGAGTTATACTTACTCGGGTATTTTTAAAACGAGAAAAGAACGGTCAGCAAAGTTTCGAAAAAATCCTGTATCACGATGATAATTAATAGAAAATTTCTTAGAAGTGCAGAAATGAAGTACTGTCTTTGCCTAAGTGTTTCCCCTTAGGAAGTTTGTCAAAAATTCTACAATGTAACAATAATTAACAGAAAATTTGCAAATACTGCTCGTCGTATCTGCCTCGAAATATTATTTACAGGTATAAATGTATGCATTCGTACTGTCATTTACAAACTTATGAATAAACAACGTGAGTAAGATGTATAAATAATTTAAATATAATTGTAGCCGAATTAAAATTAGATACCCTGTACATGTCGAATAAAATTTCCACGAAGAAAGTATAAAAATGAAATGATTGAAAGTGAAATGAAATGATCCGGTAGAAAATAGGAGACACCTAAACTTTTCGATCTGTTAGCTATCTGCTGTATTATACTAATTGCAAGATAAACGCCAAAAAGTGTGTAGTACGAGGCATCGAAACACAATCTGCGAATAGGGGTTGAGACGTAACGTACAGTTTATTTCTCGAGCCAGTCGCGCGAGTTTCTGACGTGCATCCAAATCGACGGCAATCTCTGTCGAAAGATAGTGTATCGTTATTATGTAATAAATGAAAAATAGCGGAGCTCAAAACAGGTGACTGGTAGCAAGATACGGGAAAGTGACGTTGTTTATGAGTGAGATGGCTTGTTTGCTATCCAGGTGACTATTTGCTGTTATATCATAGTGAGATTGTGACATTTTGTTGTTGTCAGACGAATTTGCGTGAAAGGTGAATTAAATTCGTCGCGGCATATTTTCGCGCACGACATGATCGAGTACTACCCTTGAATTTACGAAATATAATTAGAAATTTTCAGCATTATGTTTCTAAATATCTCAACAATTCCGGAATATTTCTACATCAGTTACTGCGCATTTTTCTGTGCAATTCGTTTGCAATCTCTTTCAATAATTTAAAATGCAAAATATTGCATTAAGGGGGTATTCTAGTCTAGAGTGTCATTTTTTAGTCCTTCTTAGGGATTTTTTTTTAAGGAAAGTATAAGTTTCTCAGTGTCGGCATTTTGCATACATACTTATTCATGTCTTAAGAAAGTTCAGAATTTTTTTCAAGTGAAAATAATCGAAACTGTCTGAATTATATATCATTCAGTGCGGTCCCTTTGAAAAACAGTGTCCTACTGGCTGACACGATTCCGCCCATTCTGTTTATCCGAAATGAAGAAAAATAAAATCGATTTTTTTGAAAAGTCTAGAATAGAATACCCCCTTAATACAAAATATTGATGTTCGTTGTAGGAAACTGTAGATCGAGTTTTATTAAATTTTTATTATTCGTCATTTTCAATTATTTTTACCATTAGCGCGAAATATCAGTTTTGTTCGAGCTACCTTTTATTTCACCTACTCATTTCGCCCTTGTTAACCGTCAACGGTATAAAATAACACACGAAAGTAGAATAAAATTTTCAACGGTATTACCATAAAATATTTGCGTTCGTTTGAATTCAGACGCACCAATTTCGCCGAAACGAATTTCATTAATTTATTCATGAAAAAAAATTAAAATTGCACGTTATTACTGGCCGGGTGTATATCGGTGTATCTTAAAACAGAAATCTCGTTCGTTCAATTATAGGGACATACGTATATCATTGGACGTATGCATAAATCGGATTCGTATTGAAAAATCAAATGTTTCTCATAAAAGTGAATGAATACTATTAGGACAGTCGAACTTGTGAAACAACACTCTTCACTTCTGCGTACAAAGTGAGCTTTTATAGTGTCGTATTTATTACGTCGCATTTATGTACACACAGTGTCGTATTTATTATACCAGCCGAGCACGTGTCTACCATTTTGGCCAAATAAAACAAAATATCAGTTACGCTTTCGTAACCACAGCCGCGTTGTACTTTATCGCATGCTAATTTACTATGCTGTTCCTCTATTTTAGACTGTGGCAACGTTTTCCTCGTTAATGTCTTAATAACGCTTCTTTGATGTGGTTAATACTTTTTTAGTTCAATCTTGAATCTAACCTAACTTAACTTAACACTTTTTGAAATAAATCTTGAACCTAACCTAACACTTTCCGAATTACATCTTGAACCTAACTTAACACTTTTTGAAATAAATCTTGAATGTAACCTAATACTTTCCGAATTAAATCTTGAACCTAACCTAACACTTTCCGAATTACATCTTGAACCAAACTTAACACTTCCGGAATTAAATCTTGAACCTAACCTAACACTTTCCGAATTACATCTTGAACCTAACCTAACACTTTTTGAACTAATCTTGAATGTAACCTAATACTTTCCGAATTAAATCTTGAACCTAACCTAACACTTTCCAAATTAAATCTTGAACCTAACCTAACACTTTCCGAATTACATCTTGAACCAAACTTAACACTTTTTGAAATAAATCTTGATTGTAATCTAATACTTTCCGAATTAAATCTTGAACCTAACCTAACACTTTCCGAATTAAATCTTGAACCTAACCTAACACTTTCCAAATTAAATCTTGAACCTAACCTAACACTATTTGAACTAAACATTGCCTTTCCACATCAGAGAAATTTTCAAATCTTAAATAGAATAGATTTACAAATGAATTTTGAGAAATAAGAAAAAAATAGTTGGTCAGGAAAGTGTTAATCACCGAGAGAAAAAAAATTAACTTCCGAAGCAAAAACCACTACTGAAAAACGAAAAATAACACGCTCGAAGCGTGAATCAAATTCTTTAACATTATCGCTCTATCCACTATACGCGACGACGATCAATTATCGAGAAACACGAAAAAAAAGTCGCGAAAGATACAGCACGAACGAAAATAGCAGGTCCGATTTACGACGATTAGGTTACACGTTGAACGATGAGCAAGCCTATGAGTCAAGGCGATTAATCAGTGGGAGGGAATTGCGGCCGGTGGCCGAAGAAGCGCCACTAATAATAAAAATCTAATAACGCCAGGCGCGAATGGTCGAACGTGAAAAACACTGGTACTGCCAAAGCGAAGAGGAGGGAGAGAGAGGAGCGTAGGTGAGAGAAACACAAGTCAAAAATAGTTGTTCGCAATCCACAAAGCCGGACACATTTAGCCAGTCGAGCTAAACTTAGATTGTTTTCTGAACAAACAGGTTAAGAGGGTCCACACGCGGGCAAGAGAGTGCGACACACCAGAAACGCCTAAAAAAACCGCGTTCACGGAGTGGCTCGATTAACCGGTGAATTAAAAAACAAAAAACCGCCTCGTAAATGTTGACACTGAGAAATCAAACTTTTCTGCCGTTTCGACTCGCGTTTTTGAAGAGAAACGTTGCCTTTCTCTCCTTTCGATGGAAATGCCCATGCTTTTGAAAGAGATTTCCTATTTTCGTTATGCTGGATGTTGCTTGTGAATATACGGGATGATTCATGATTTGGAAAGTCACGTTAAATAAGAAATTTGATAAATATCGTGGTAAGAAGTTATTTTGTTCAGAATAAGTTGAACTTTGAAAGTGTCTATCCTTTGCAGTCGAAGTGGATACTTCCCCAAGTACTCGAAGTGTGTCTCTCAGGCACACCAGAAGTAAAGAACAAACAAATATTGTCTTTTGAATCTTACTTATAATTTTTGCTTTCGAATAAATAATTTATTTTATAAAAAAGTGTAAGTTGCTGTAAGATTTAGCTCAGAAAAAGTCCGAGTGAAACGAGTTAAGAGTATTAGGATCGTAGAGAGTTTGTCTTTATTTGTTGGTTTGAACAACCAGGGAGGAACTTACGAAGAGTTTCTAGGACAGAATTGAGAATCGGTTTGGGAGGGAAATTGAAAAATCTTTGATCAACGGAACCTTAATTAGCATATTATGTTTTTTTTTTTATTTCCAAGCTCTGGATTGTACATGAACATTTTGTCACATCGTTTCCGTTTCGCCCACTGTGAATGGTAGGCGTGAAGTAACTATAATTACGTATGTAACAACTACAATTGTGCTTGAAAGTTGAGTTGCGAATAGCACTGATTTCCCACGAAAATGTTATCGTGTTATCATCTCCGCGACACGGGACATTTGAATAAAAATTAGTAAACCATCTCTAAGTAGTAAAGCAGATTAATAAGCGGTTCATAATCCTCGTCGATCGTTTTTCGTTATTTTTCGACGTTAAGTTTATTCATAACACGAATTCATTTTCACGTAACACAAGGTTCACCTACATATGTAACGTAGCGTACCAGAAACTCAACCTTCGAATCTACGAAAATTCACGTACCATCTTGAATCCAGAATTTGCAAGAAAAAAAAAAATCGTTAACCCATCGAACGCATAAACGAAGCGAAATTCTATCAAGATTAACAAACGTTGCACACATAACGAGCAAGTACCAAGTAAATTCGTGAAACTCCTCCAATTACCAACAATCCTCCACAATTCGAATCTTCAGCTCGACGAAACGTTCTGGAAAGGCAATTCCACTCGCCATCTCGACATCCCTTTACCACGGAGAGAGAAAAGCTGCGGCACGCAACGAGCGAGCGCGAACGTCCTCGTTCGTTAGTCCACGTCCACGATGACGTCAGTCTGACAGGTAATAATGTTAAGTAATATTTACTAACAGGCAGGAACGACCTCGAGGTCTCCGAGGAGGCCACGAATCGCTTCTAAGGGTGCTCTCTCTCTCTCTCTCTCCCTCTCTGTGTTTGTGTGTGTGAGAGAGAGGGAGGAAGAGTGAAGAGAGAGAGGAGAGAGAGTGAAGGGAGAGACAGAAAGAGGATGAGTGGAGAGATAGAAAGAGGGTGGGTGAAGAGAGAAAGAGTGAGTGCAGGGAGAGACAGAAAGTGAAAAGAGAGAGGGTGAGTGAAGAGAGAAAGAGTGAGTGAAGGGAGAGACAGAAAGAGAATGAGTGGAGAGAGAGAAAGAGTGAGTGCAGGGAGAGACAGAGAGTGAAAAGAGAGAGAGAATGAAGAGAGAAAGAGTGAGTGAAGGGAGAGACAGAAAGAGAATGAGTGGAGAGAGAGAAAAAGAGGGAGAATGAAGACAGAGAGAGTGAGTGAAGAGAGAGAGAATGAAGAGAGAAAGAGTGAGTGAAGGGAGAGACAGAATGAGAATGAGTGGAGAGAGAGAAAGAGTGAGTGCAGGGAGACAGAAAGAGAGTGAAAAGAGAGAGAGAATGAAGAGAGAAAGAGTGAGTGAAGGGAGAGACAGAAAGAGAATGAGTGGAGAGGGAGAATGAAGACAGAGAGAGAGAGAGTGAAGAGAGAAAGAGTGAGTGAATAGAGAGAGAGAGAGAGAGAGAGGGGCGCAGCCACCATCAACTAAATTACCCACGAGAACACAACCACCTCTCCTTCTCCTTCTCTCGTTCCGTCTCTCTTTTTTCACGCACAAACGGCCGCCAAGAATTTTGGCGTCTGTACAAACGCGTTTCTAGACCGTTTCTCAAACTGTCGCATTCCGGCGAATTTATATCGGAAGGCTAGTCGATTTATGCCCGACGTGACGATATTCCCTACCTCTCGCTTCCTCTTTAAATTCCCGCTGTAAATACGATTTTATTAATACGTGTTTTCGCGTCCGAGGAAACGACTCGAGACAGATTTGGTTTTTAAGGTTGAGACGAGGAGGAGGAGATTGCGAAGTAGAGTATACAGGTACAGCATGAGTAAATTAATCTTCTATGTGTTGAATACAGAGGATATTATGTGTATATGTTTGGCTTTTGAATGATCGTAGAATTGAGGAGAGGATGACTGCACGAGAAGCATAAATCAGACGACCAGTATACTATAGAATTTGTGTGTTTAAGATTCTAATTTTGAGAAATGCCTTTTTACCTAATGTCTCCACATGTTGCAGAAAATTCCCACAATGTTTACTGTTAATAATAAATTTATTAGTTTTATTTTAATTTATAGTCAAATTTATTCGCCCGTGAAATGAAAAAATTACCCATCGCACTGTTAATAAATATACTAACAAGTTGGAAGCTTTCTGTTAAAAGTTCGTTTCAATGTGAAAAACACGCTACTATGTTGTAAACACAGAAAACATTAATATTAATACGGATATAAAAAGAGCTAAATCACGAAGCGTCTCCAGAAATAATCCGTTGAATATGTATCAATTTAGAAATGCAACTAAAACTAAAAAGGAGGGTAGAAATAAAAACAAATACAGTATAACGTTTGCCGTGTAATATATTTCGCTCAGTCGTAACTATCTACAAAGTTTCGTACAAAAACATCTCAAACAAAGTTCACCACTGCACTTGAAATTTCGACAATTTGTAATTTGAATAAAACGAACTGCTTAAACAAGAAAAAAGCAACATCCTGCGCCCTATTGTTCACCCTAACCTACAAAAAAGCACGAACTGATCAAATACAGGCTAACCTAACAGACGCTCAAACTCAAATTCCCTAAAAACAAATGAAACATTTCTTTCGACGAGGAAATCTTCTTCCACAATTTCCCATTCGTTACAAAACACCGTTATACATAGAAATCGCAACAAACCATGAAAAAGGTTTGGTTGTTCAATTGAACTAGGTAATTAATTAAACATAAAAACACATTCTTATCCGGAAAATCGTTCGATTTCGATTGAAATGTAAAATCAGACGAATCGTTACGGGAATCGTCGATATTAATCGATTCCTTTTTCATTACCATTCGACCGTCTCGATGATTTCCATTCCAAGCTAGAGAATGCATATGCATAAAATCGGAAGCCCTCGGAAACGATAATTGCGTTTCGATGGTTCCGCCTGTCTTGAATGAATATATTATTTATACGACTCACGCACGTTTCGTACGAATTTAATTGAAAACGAAAACTCGTTGTCCGCTCGACAAACATAACCCCATCCTCCCCCTCAAGACATAATTCCGTTCTTCCCCGCGTTAAATTCGCGTTACGATTCGATTTCACGAGAACACGTAGGTGTATGAAGTTGAAAGTCAGTCGTAAAATTTATGACGCGAGGAAACGACGTATCTTGGCATTTTCCTCTCCCTTGCACTTTTCTACTCGATCCTGTTACACTTCAGTTAGTCGGAGAAAGAATAGGAACACTCTTACAGCGTGATATATAACTTCCAGCAATCTATTTCTATTAGTAGTTCAATAATTGATAAGAGAAAATACAGGATGTTACAACATACAGCCTGCTTGACTGTTAAAGATAACGAGAAAAATCTTCGTTTTCATTTCTTACTACATAAGGAGGACCATCTGATCATCTTCTCTAGCTGTGCTGGTACGAGAAAATTTGTACACGTAATTTAAATTGGCTTCAAAGGGCGAATAAGATGGGAGAAAAATTTTTCAATGGAAAAAGAAAGTTTCACGTTTGATTTAAAATTTTAGAGCCCACGTTCATTTTAGGGTTATATTATTATGCACGTTTAAATGCACATCGGTGTCTGCTACAGCATACAGCAGAAAAAATATATACATTGTAAAAAAAAGGATAGATGACTTTGAAAAAGAATGGGATATATAAAAAAAATTCTTCTCCCGTCTTATTCGCTCGAATTAGGTATACAAATTTTCTAGTAAGACCATAACTGGAGAAGATAATCAGGGGTTTGTTTTAAGTAGGCCCACTCTGTATATTATATTCTTTCATGTTCTTTCTCGAGCAGTTCTCTTTACTTCCACTAATGTTTATCCGAAAAATGTTTTTCTCGTTGCACATAGTTAAGACAACAAGTAGAACAGTAATTCAGAATGGAAATTTAACCTCACGGGTAAACGAACGATAATGAAAATGATTAAACGTGTCGTAGTATGAGAATTATTTCATCAAATTTTTCATATATGTTCGTTTAAATTCAATAGAATTTTGAAGCGCACCCTAAGTGTTTACGTAATAAAATGGAATTACGTAAAGCGATCGTTTCGAGCCCTTCAATTATATATTTAAAGCAGAACCGGTGTACTTGATAAAGCAACGTGACGACAATGTCGATCGACGACGCAAGCGGCACCCTCATGGGTAGCACCCCAACGCTATATCTCTCCCTTTCTACGCCACTGGTTCTCTCCCTCGCTCCCTTTGTCTCCTTCACTCCACGCCCTCTAAATCGCTCTCTGTGACTCCATGAATTCCTATATCCTGGTCGTACGGCACCCCTGTGGCTTTTTTACGGGGTAACGTGCCACATAGTATAAAAACGCATTAGCAGCAAATGGTATCGTCACGTAAACTCGTTTCGAGACTGTATACACGTGGACACGTCGCATCGGTGGCGAGCGAGTAAGTGCTCGCGAGCATCGAACGTGTTTTCGCCGATTCCTGACCAAATGGACGGTGTATTACTGTCGCGTATACACCACGGAAAATACCTTGAATTCGCCGGTAATGTGCGGTGCGGTGAGCTATACGACGCGAGTGTAACACAGCGGGTGACGAGAAAAAATTCGCGAATTTGTAGGGAATTGTAGCTTTTGGATCGGTGTGATTTATTAAGCGACATTTCGATATTAAAGTATAATAGTCGGAGTTGTTTGTTTTGGGCTTTACAAAGAAAAATGACAGCAGCGAGTAAATTTTAAATAAACGAAATAAGTGTACACCTTTGGGTTTTCAACAAAAGTGTAGGCCAATACCTAACCTAACTTATATTTTACAATAAATAATGGGGTACAAACGACTGAAATAATTAGTCGAGTATTTTACATAGAATGTAACTCTTTTTTTTCGTTTTTAGTAACAATGTACAATGAATTAATAACACAATAATTAGAAATAGAGATAAAAGTTGCAAGAAACTGATGATAACGAATGATACACTGTACCATTGGAATGCTAGAGAGAGGAACTGGTAGATCCATAAAACTTAAGCGCTACAATATGTAACGGACTTGACGCACTCAATATAGATCAGAAAAAATACGTGAAATATTGCACAAATATTAATAGATGCGAACCCAATACGATGCATCTCTGTGCAACTGACACTAGATTCATACATCATCCTAGAGACAGTTACGAATTGATGACGCACACAAAATATTGAAGCAAATACGAGTAGCCCTAACATTCCTAGAACTAGTAACTATTAGCCCCAAGATAAGTGAATAGGGCTGAGTACAACCTTCAGGTCTCTGGTCCAAGCCCAAATCAACTACAGGATCGTTAGATCCCACCTAAACCAGCAGCAGAGTCATTGGTCCAACTTATATTAGTCCTAGAATCCTTGGTACTAATCCCAGAGTCTCTGGTTCACGTCCAAGCTACCCCTAGCGTTCCTGGTCTAAGCATAAACTAGCCCAGGATCTTTGGTCGTGGCATAGGACAACCTGAAAGTCCCTCATTCCTGATCTCAGCTCAGGCCAGTCTTTGGATCTCTGATTGAAAGTTCAGGATCCCTAGATTGGAAAGGTCTAGGTGACCTAGGACATTAGGTTGATTTCTGTCAAATCTTACGACCTCAGAAACTCAGACTAACCCTTGAGTCTCTAGTCAAAACCTACATTAGTCTTGGAATCCTTGGTACCAATCCAAACTAATTCCAGGGTCTCTGGTTTACGTTCAAGCTACTCTTAAGATTCCTGGTCTAAGCATAGACTAGCCCAGGATATTTGGTCGTGGCATAGGACAACCTGAAAGTCCCTCATCCCTGATCTCAGCTCAGACCAGTCTTGGGATCTCTGATTGAAAGTTCAGGATCCCTAGATTGGAAAGGTCTAGGTGACCTAGGACATTAGGTTGATTTCTGTCAAATCTTACGACTTCAGAGTTGAAGTGACGATGGTTCCACAACTCTGTAGGTAGGGAGTACGAGTTTCCTCGATCCTAGGGTGGTTTGTGACAGGTTCCATAACTCCGGGCCAACTTTTACGACCTCAGAGTTGATATTAATGTGATATTAATTGTCATTAATTATCACCGTTCACGTGTCTAATTAATGTTAGATAAATACGTCTGACCTGACCACCATGCAATCGACCCAGAAGCGAAGAACTATGATAGTTTTTTTTCATTAACTTCGAGTTATTATATTTGAATATACCGGGTGAGTCTAGTAACTGAGACTATAACTCTGTTCCTATTGAAGGTAGAAAAAAATTGTAGAGGAAAATTTTGCATTGTTTAACAAGTTCTATCATCGTGTAGTGAGATTTTTTTACAGAAGCTTATTAAACAGTGCAAGATTCTCTACAATTTTTCTCTATTTTCAACAGGAATAGAGTTATATTCCGGTCCAGTTACTCACCTTATATTAAATGTATTCATTCTGCTACTTCAATGAAAATGAATTAAATAGCTCCATACGCGATCTCCTTTGTACTTACATTTTTAATTAAAACATTCTAATACTTGTCGATGACTAAACATTCTTATTCTAAAAAATCTAGCTAACGTTCCAACGATATTGCATTACCTTCAGCAATGTTGCGAGTAACCATGAATGTTAACGTACGTCTTATGCTTGTCACCTATTTAAGGTATCCCTGCTCATATTACGGATCACTTGGCACAGTTGATCAGTTGATCAATTAAAACCTGTGGATGACGACCAACGATCCGTGATATGAGCATGGATACTTTAAATAGGCGACAACCGTAAGGCGTATAAGTACGGGTATCGGATGAAACACTGCGATTCTAAGCATGGAGAATATATTGAAATATATTTAATCGTCTAAAAAGTTAACTAAAAACTTCAGATATATTTTATACGTATACTTTCTCTGATCTATAATAAATCTCACTCTATCGCTGTTAAGAATACTTAACGAATTATTTTCAAGCCTTAATATCAAAAGGTAGAAAAATATATTTTAATCAACGACTAAGTTTCTAATTTTTAATACATATTTTCTACAATTCACTCATCTGCAATTCATTTTTTCCGTCTTTATCTTCTTATTCTATTACTTCACGGTTTTCCCCACATTTCCTCACTTATCACAGCTGTTTTCCTTATTTGCTGCTGTGGTTTAACTGACGTATATTTTCCAATATTATTCCGCGTTTCTTTTCTCATTTTATCGGTTCGTGCAAACTCTAATCTGATTGAATACTTCTGCACACCGCTATACTTCCTCCGCATCTCCATAATTTATTACAAAATCATAATATTTCATTTACTTTCAAGCTTACGTCAAATCTAATTGCATAATTCATTTATCTTCTCAATTATTGAAAGCAACTCCTAAACATACTTAAAACAGAGCAGTGAATCTTTATTAAGCAGAAAGATTTAAACAGAACCTCAGCACCTGTTCTCCCATTCGCAGTACCAATTACTTAAAGTTACAGAGACAATTACTAAAAAAATTGTTAAAGGAAAAGCAACGAGCGATGGATTTGCCGCCTGGTCGGCAACATTTTAACGAAAGTGACGGAGGACCTGTCTAAGGGAGTGAAAAAGGAAGAGGAGAAAAAGGCCAGCTATGCTGGAGGTCTCGTTAAGGTGTCTTCGAGACGTTTCAGGATAGAAGGATGGTACTTTCCCATTTCCTGCTCGTCTCATGATTTGCCATCAGTGGCGCCATCTTGAAAGCACTTTAAACTAATTTATTAGCTTCGTTTTTAATCACCCGAGCCAGGTCGTTCGGACTGTTCACGGTTGGAAAAGAACCGACACCCTTAACAGCAGCTCCGATAGAAATTAGAAGAGATATGTCTGTTCGATCGTGGAAATATTTCTCCTTCGGCGTCGATGTTCTTCGCCTCCTTTCCTCTTGCATTTTCATTAAACAATCCTACGGCATTCCGCGCGAACCCTGTTATTTAGGAATTATCCATCTAGATTATATTCGAACTATTCCCACTTCTTTTCTCAGCAATGAATGAATTCCTGAGTGAGGAGGATGGTAATATGTGTACACTCCCGTTCATAAGTAGACATTAACGCACTTGTCGAATGTGAACTAAATCTGAACAGTCGTTGGAGAATTATTAAGATCGAAAGAAAAATTTTACAGTTTGCAATATGTATTTTTACTGATATTAAGTGTATGCAAAAGATTTAGTCTCTTTTTTTTTTGTTTTCTTCTGTTTACATATATTTGTTTTAAGTACTACAAATCAATTTTCACAATGTTTTCTTCCAACCTTACAAATACAAAAAAGGCGGGAAATTATTTGAATTCAAAATAATTATACTAGAAGCGCTGTAAAGAAAGACTAAAACTTTTGAGCACCGCTGATATATCGTCAGTTTAAACTACCACTATGTAATTCATACTACATTCATAACTCTATTCATAATTTGTTCCGAAAATTTATTTCGAAATATCGTCAAATGGATGCGGTGAACTTTATCTTGAAATTTCACATTATAAATTAAATGATTGCAAAGACACTTCGTTCCCTAATTTTCGTAAATTGCAAAAGTACACAGTTTTCATTCTCACAGGAATTCGCATAAAGTGACAAACAAAAAATATCTTGCAATTTTTGGGAACATTTAGTTTTGTCAAACTGAGTAATTCCTTCGGAAAGATGGAAAATTTCCAAAAAAGAACTTCACAGTTTATCGTGACCTTACGTGATATTTTGTCTTAGTAAGCTTGCACGGAGCAGATATTTCTAAAGACATTTTCCTTCGCCGAGCGTGTCAGCTAATCATGTTATCCTAGTGCTCGATTAATTAATAAACGTATCTCTGCAAAAGGGATCCACGCGAGGCTGTTCCATGACAAGGTAAGCTAAAGCAATTGCGTTTCGCCAGTAAGTTTAGTCAACGATCAGAGAAACGCACTGAATCCCTTTGATCTTGGCACTGACAAACGAACCTTCTCCGGCAACAAACATTCCCCAAATTTCGTCGTGCAAGCTGCGAGAGCACGTGAACAATAAGCGGACTATAATTCGGCTATATCAAGCCCAGAGATAACCATTTAAGCCTGGAAAATTGATTTAGCACAGACGGGACACGACGAATGCGACCAAACGACGAATAACAGCTCTCTTCGTTCATGAATCTTTCCAATCTGATTCACCAATTACCCTTGAACCTCCCCTTTTTTAAGCCTGGAAAATTGATTTAGCACAGACGGGACACGACGAATGCGACCAAACGACGAATAATAATCTGATTCACCAATTACCCTCGAACCTCCCCTTCACTCGTCGAAATGAATATCGAAATGAACATTCATTTTTAATGTACTCGATTAGAAGAAAGATGCATAACATACGTGTATAAAAATATGTTTCAAATTTTCACAACAGGCTCAGATAAAAAAGTTGTAAACAGTGACCGTTACAATTTTCTTCGGGATCCCCACAAATTTTTTTGTACACGTCGTCTAGTAAACTAATCCTACTAACTTCTCCAACAAACTCAAGTCGTTTGGTCTAATTTTAAAAAAGTTAAACTGTTCTAACAGTGGCCGGAAATTAATGACCGCAACTGTATATCCCACTTGAGTATTTGAACAAAAATTGATCTCAATTTAGTATCCATTGCAGACGTGACGATTGTTAGATAAATAAGAAATTCTTTAAAAATTTAATTCGATCACAAAAGGGTTTAAATCCCTTAACACAAAGAAATAAAGAAACTACAGAAAGCAACAAAAACGAAAAAACGATCTCGCTTATAACCATATCCAAGATGGCGACGCGCCGTCTACCAAGGGTACCAACCTTTACATCGTTCAAAATAAGAGTAACCTGGTTTCTATTGGATGTGCCTAAGGCAGGGCTAGAACGTCCAAACCCCCACTTAACCGCCTACGTTTTTCTCCGTCCTACACTCTGCTACGTTTTCCGTCTACGGTTCCAGGCGTCACGCTTTCATAAACACGGTGATCTAATTAATTCTCTATTTACCTTTCTATTGTTCTCTTTTTGGTCTTATTGCTGCTATCGTTAAAAGAATGTTTCTTACGACCAAGTAAAGAATTTGAAGATCTATACTGATTTCCTTCCATGCCGTTTTGTAATTCTTCCAATTTTATTTAATTTTCTAATCATGCGACACTCTATGTGTTAAAAATCGTTCTTCTGTCGGATTGCTACCTGTCCACCTTCCAGTAAGTCGGGGTTACAACTTTGTTGCCGGGAACCGCTCCCGAAAATTGCACATTGTTGCAAACGCGTTCTCGGTTTGCTACTTTGTTGCCTCGAAAATTTGCACATTGTTGCACGGCGCCCCGTTTTGCAACAATATGCATTTTTCGGGAGCGACACGCGACAACAAAGTTGCAAGCGCGATCTCTCCTTTTGCAACTTTGTTGCTACGAATCACTCCCGAAAGTTGCATAATGTTGCAAACGCGTTCTGAATTTGCAACTTTGTTGCCGGGAACAGCTCCCGAAAATTGCACATTGTTGCAAACGCGTTCTCGGTCTGCAACTTTGTTGTCTCGGAAATTTGCACATTGTTGCACGGCGCCCCGTTTTGCAACAATGTGTATTTTTCGGGAGCGACTCGCGACAACAAAGTTGCAAGCGCGATCTCTCCTTTTGCAACTTTGTAGCCGGGAACCGCTCCCGAAAATTGCACATTGTTGCAAACGCGTTCTCGGTCTGCAACTTTGTTGTCTCGGAAATTTGCACATTGTTGCACGGCGCCCCGTTTTGCAACAATGTGTATTTTTCGGGAGCGACTCGCGACAACAAAGTTGCAAGCGCGATCTCTCCTTTTGCAACTTTGTAGCCGGGAACCGCTCCCGAAAATTGCACATTGTTGCAAACGCGTTCTCGGTCTGCAACTTTGTTGTCTCGGAAATTTGCACATTGTTGCACGGCGCCCCGTTTTGCAACAATGTGTATTTTTCGGGAGCGACTCGCGACAACAAAGTTGCAAGCGCGATCTCTCCTTTTGCAACTTTGTAGCCGGGAACCGCTCCCGAAAATTGCACATTGTTGCAAACGCGTTCTCGGTCTGCAACTTTGTTGTCTCGGAAATTTGCACATTGTTGCACGGCGCCCCATTTTGCAACAATGTGTATTTTTCGGGAGCGACTCGCGACAACAAAGTTGCAAGCGCGATTTCCCTTTTGCAACTTTGTTGCTACGAGTCACTCCCGAAAGTTGCACAATGTTGCAAACGCGTTCTGGATTTGCAACTTTGTTGCCGTGGGTTGCTCCCGAAAATGCACATTGTTGCAAAACGGGGCGCCGTGCAACAATGTGCAAATTTTCGAGGCAACAAAGTTGCAAAAGGAGAGATCGCGCTTGCAACTTTGTTGCCGTGGGTTGCTCCCGAAAATTGCACAATGTCGCAAACGCGTTCTGGATTTGCAACTTTGTTGGCGTGGGTTGCTCCCGAAAATTGCACATCGTTGCAAACGCGTTCTCAGTTTGCAACTTTGTTGTCACGAAATCTGCACATTGTTGCACGGCGCCCCATTTTGCAACAATGTGTATTTTTCGGGAGCGACGCGCGACAACAAAGTTGCAAACTGAGAACGCGTTTGCAACGATGTGCAATTTTCGGGAGCGTCTCCCGGCAACAAAGTTGCAAGCCCGGTAACGCGATTGCAACAATGTGCTATTTTCGGGAGCGTCTCCCGGCAACAAAGTTGCAAAAGAGAGAACCCTGCTTGCAACTTTGTTACCGTGGGTCGCTCCCGAAAAATGCACATTGTTGCAAAACGGGGCACCGTGCAACAATGTGCAAATTTTCGAGACAACAAAGTTGCAAACCGAGAACGCGTTTGCAACAATGTGCAATTTTCGGGAGCGGTTCCCGGCAACAAAGTTGCAAAAGGAGAGATCGCGCCTGCAACTTTGTTGTCGCGAGTCGCTCCCGAAAAATGCACATTGTTG
Organism: Habropoda laboriosa; assembly: GCF_001263275.1. Taxonomy (NCBI): domain Eukaryota; kingdom Metazoa; phylum Arthropoda; class Insecta; order Hymenoptera; family Apidae; genus Habropoda; species Habropoda laboriosa. The sequence continues at coordinate 304,624 of NW_017100137.1, read as the reverse complement.
CAAAACGGGGCGCCGTGCAACAATGTGCAAATTTTCGAGACAACAAAGTTGCAAACCGAGAACGCGTTTGCAACAATGTGCAGTTTTCGGGAGGGATTCCCGGCAACAAAGTTGCAAGCCCGGTAACGCGTTTGCAACAATGTGCAATTTTCGGGAGCGACTCTAGGTAACAAAGTTGCAAAACGGCGCACCGTACAACAATGTGCATTTTTTGAGAACGATTCGCGTCAAAATGTGCGTTTTTTCGAGAACGTTCCGCGGCAACAAAATTGCAAACCCGATAACACGTTTGCAACAATGTGCGGTTTTTGGGAGCGACTCGCGGTAACAAAGTTGCAAAAGGCGCGCCGTGCAACAATGTGCGTTTTTTCGAGAACGATTCGCGGCAAAAATGTTGCAAACTCGACAATACGTTTGCCACAATGTGCATTCGAAAATAATACGAGTTATCGACGTTGCAAGCGAGAATGACGCTTGTAACAATGTTACATTCAAGCGTAGTGCTTGTAATAATGTTTGCGTTCGAAATAACGCTTCTAATAATGTTGCAATCAGAAATAGAGATTCTAGCAATGTTTGCGTTCAGATATAACGCTTTAAGCAATGTTGCATTGAAAAGTAACGCGTACAACAATGTTTTGCATTCGAAATAGTGCTTCCATTGATGTTCCATTCATTCAGATATAACGCTTTAAGCAATGTTGCATTGAAAAGTAACGCGTACAACAATGTTTTGCATTTGAAATAGTGCTTCCATTGATGTTGCATTCAAGAATAGAGACTGCAATAATGTGTGCATTCAAGTTTCAAAGATGAACAGTGAAATAAAAGTATCTTCCTACTAAAAAATCACTGTTCAACGATACAAAAGTTCTTTTCCTGCTACTGCAACCGTGTCCCACACCTCGATCAATTTGCAACCTCAACTCACACTGGAACAAAGGCTCCGCGCAAACAAAACGTCATTATACATTCTCAACATATTTCTCCACCCCTATAAATAACCCCTCTACATGGGTTACTTTTCCCTAGTTTTTAACCTCTAACAGTAAGTATTAGGATACCTATTACATTCGTACAAAAATCCTGTGTAAGTATGTGTCTTGTTTAATTTATATTTTTTTAATTAAAGAGACAAATTAGACTATTTAATTTGTATTCACTCGGAATTTTCAAAAATAATCCCCCAATATGTGTATTTCGAAGATAGAGTTCACCGTATCCATTTGACAGTACGTATTACGAAACGAATTTTCGCAGCATGAAGTATCTGAATAAAAACGAACATCGTACATTGTAAATGATGAAAATGGAAAATGATAGATTTACTTGGTAACTGCTTCGTAAAAGCGTTGATTATGTGCCATTAATTATTCAAGTGCATCCGTTCGCGCTCTAATTTCTTTTTATTCACGATCCGCCATTCGACGCGAACTTTATATCTTTTCCAGGGGAAAAGAAAACTTGTGCACGCCGGTGAATCGTCAAACAGCGGAACGTAAAGGTCAGGGAGACGATTCGGGAGTTCCATTCACGCCAGGATAAAACTGTTTTCCTGTACACCGACCCCTTTCCGAGGCAATCTCAATTTCAGAACTGGACTTTACTCATTATCCGCCCCCACCGTCGCTTTAGCCCTTTCTCGTTCTCGGCTAACGAATGCAATTTTTTTACTTTTCAGATGGTGACAATCTTGAGAAATAAGTTAGCCTGTCCGGGGAAAAAGATGGAGTTTCTGATGAAATTAAACGTACAGAACTTTATTCATTACCGCCCTCTGTATGCTACAAACTCATTTTTTAATCTAAATCTGTGGAAAGCTTTTTGGACAAGATTTTGATGAATCTTTAAATGGACGTTCGATGTATAAGTGAATAAGGAGTATAATGAAATTTACTTTGCTCGTGCAAAGTCGAATCGATTTTTCTGTCTAACAATTTTCATTTCGAAAAATGGAATTTTGTAATAATTTGATCTGCGATTTGTGAATATTATTAATTGGCAATCGTGGTTAATGGGAAATTTAACGTAGAATATAATCTAATTTTACATACGTCAACATATTAAATATACTAACGCTTAAATATACTAAATATAAGTCGCTTTTTGAAATGAAACTATAAATACACTGTGTTTATTAAAAAAAATATTTAGCAAGTGTTTTTGCGAATAACGAACTATATTAATTAAAAACATAAGATTAACCGAACAAAGTGTATCAGCAACTTTGATATTTCAATATTTAATCGACCTTGTGTGTATTTAAGGGGGGGAACCCCAATCGATGAGCACTAATTTACATAAAAGTTTGTTAGTGTTTTCACCGGAAACTATGCGGTGGATTCTTTCGAAATTTTTAGGGTAGTTTCTTATACTCATGGACCAAGGAAAGAACGATTAACGAGCAAAAATGAAAATTTATTCAAGGAATTATTTAAACATCTGTTAGACCGTGTTTTTAAAATGTACGGCGTGCAGCATAGGAATTGTTCTACTCATCTGAGACCAAACAGTTAAAGAAGGTTTTGTTCTCTAGGAAATTCCCCAGAAAGCAACTCTCAGTTTATAAAAATAACTGCAAAATTGAGAAAATGACGGCAGTTTGAACAAAAAATCTCGATTTTCGCCGTAGAACGAACTTAAACAATTTCATTATTTTTTGTGGTTTGCCCTCTGGAGGAGATATTTATATAAATGTCTGCAAAGGTAGAAAGGAATCGGTTAAATATTTTTTAAGTTATGCTGCACACAAGTTTGAAAAAAAGTGTTGCCAGAGTGTATTGTACCTACTGTCAAAAATGGTGGTGGTTCAGTTATGGTCTGGGGATGTTTCTCAGCGGTTGGAGTAGGAAACCTAATCAAAATCGAAAATACAATGAAAAGAGAAGACTATAAACAGATACTCGAGCAGCACGCTCTACCATCAGAAATTTTATTATGCAGCAAGATAACGACCCTAAGCACTCATCTAAATTGTGTAAAGGGTTCTTATTGCAAAAAGAAACAGAGCGGGTCTTGAGGAATATGACACGACCAGCACAATCACCGGATTTGAACCCGATAGAATTTTTGTGGGAAGAGCTCGATCGAAATATCCGGTTGCACTGTCCAACATCGAAAGGACACCTTTGGCAACTACTACAAGTTAGAAATGCTCGAAAAACTAATTGCCAGGATGCCCAGAATATGTCAGGCTGTCGTTAGAAGTAAGGGCGGTCTTTTGATGAGAAGGCAATTTAAAGAAAAATATCTATTTCTTCGTACAAAAAATAATATAAAATGTAAAATATTCTACTTATAAGTATTTTGACAAATAAAACTTCCTCGATTACTTTGTACGCGTTCAATTTTTCTTAGAAATATCCTGTTTCTCTTAATTTACGTAGTGATTCCAAACTATTGGCCGGTAGTGTAAGTATATTTAACACGCGTGATACCCTATGTTCCAACGTCTTACAGCTCTGTTAATTCCTCCAGTTCAGATCTAACACTGCGGGAGCATATTCGCAAAACTTGGCGCAAGAAAAAAAAAATCGACATTTTCGATCCGTCGATTGGGTCTACCCCCTTAAATCGAAACGACACGTGAGAAATGCTTACGTACCGAAACACTGTGCAGATTGGAAACACGTCTGTCAACTGCTTGCCTATTTCGTCGAAATTTCAAAGGGTGATGGGTATACAAGCACGCAATTTAAAGTTAAAAATAAACGAATGATCAATAGGAAAATGTAGTCGCCTATGAGGTATTGTCCGCTCGTCGGGGAATCCCCTTCTCACTCCGGCTCTCCTCCACCTTCTTCTACGTTCTTTATTGAGACATGCACCGAAAATTCTATTTAGATAAAGCCAACGACAAGTATTACCCCGGCCTTTATTTTGCTTACCCTTTCGTACGAAACTTCCTGTGAACTGCAAATCGATGAAAAGGGGATAGAACAACGCGGGCCAGTGTTTCGCGTGCACGGCCATAGGCACGGGTTTTAAAATCTACGACAAAGAAAATGGAACGGCCCTGGAACAGAGATTTCTTTAACGGCGCAGCTAGAGTAAAAACGAGACAAAAGCTACGCTCTGTAGCTGTTAGGTGAAGCGCAAGCTACACATTTTCTTTTTTCTCTACCTCGTTCCTTTTTTTCTTCTGCGTGTCGCGGAGCTGCTCTTTGTAGATTGATTAGTCTTGGACTCGGTGAATAAGCACTTTTAGCGCTGCCTTTGTAAATCTACGATTCAGCGCGATTAATTGAGAAATAAGACGGCGAGCATCGTGCGGAGAACCGAACAGTAATACTAAGAGGCGCGATGTGATTTTTCCGGGGGGAGAAATGTATCGAAAACGAGGAATAAAATTTCTCCTTTAAGGGGTTAGATTATTTTTGAAGTTTGAAGAAATCGAATTTTTTGGTTTCTGCTTGAATTGATATTTCGAAACATATCATTCAGAGTTTCGATGAAAAATTTTTACGGCTTCGCGGCGTTAGAGCCGATTTAACGAGCGCGTCACCGTGCCGTCAATCAGTTAATCGGAACTTCAAACGTGTTTTTCTCAGAATGACATTTTCAAAGGTCACTGTTGCCCGTAACTTCTACAATTTTCGTCGGATTCATTTTGAAATTTTTACAAAATACTCTCTGCTATGCGATGTAAATAAGTACGCAAGATTTTTGCAATATACTGAAATCTTTCTCTGCAATTAACCCTTTCGTACTAATTTTTAAGGGAAAAATGCGATTCTTTCTTCGTACGTTCGCCATTTCTATAAAACTCGATATTCTTTTTAAGTTCTACGTACTTTAGTAACTGGCATGTAGATTATACAAATTTTCGACATTTTATTCTAAGTCAAACCGTGTGGCAGCTTTTTGCAAAGAAATTAATGGCAAAAATACCCTCGTGAATAATTTTCGATTGAGTCGATCATTTCCTTCAAAAAAAAAAAAGAAATTCCAAAGTTAAGTATCATTTCTAGGTCCCAGGGGTGGTTTAACCCGTTTCGTGAGACTTCGTTTTCGAAGAAATCCAATTTGAAAGTAAAATAGACATTCCAACTGATTGTAAGATCACTGTGGACACTTTCGACAAATTTCAATTACAGAATATTCGAAAAATGATGGAAAGATTACAATCGAGCGCAGCTTCGTAAGCTAAACTCGCTGTTCTTTTTATTACGGGCATGACATTTCCAATAATTCGAAATAAATGACGCACTTCGAACGTCGATATAAATCTAATAAAGCGTTGCTATTTTCTCAACAAGCTGCAAAAGATAATTACGAACTTTTGTTAAAAAAAATCAGACACCGGTGTAGAAATGCTGTCGGGAGACACGACCTCGATTAAAATCGTTGATAAAGGAAACGCAGCCATTACTAGTGACAACGGGAGAAATCGAATTTCACAATAATAAAAGTACAGAACTTTATGTTTCTCCGATGACGCGGCGAAAATAGCTGTTAGCTTATCTAGGACATATTAACACATTACTCGCCGGCAGTGAATTAAGGGAATACATGCAAAATACCGGTCAACTCGATCTCGAACTCTTCGATAACACCGGAGGGTTTGCGTGGAGGAAAATAAAACAGAAACTTGGGACATCGTTTCTTCTGCAGATTGTTAATGATTACCTATTAATAACAATATTCAAAAAGATAAGGTAACAAAATGGTTTTGTGTTCATTTGCACAAAGATGATATTGAAAATAATAGAATTAAATAAATAAAAACAATAAAATATCTACGAAACAGAACGTTGATTTTTATGTTACCGATTGATAAACGCTGACAGTGTAAAGCCTATTTCATCGGCTGCCGGTAAGTAGTGTGTTAATCTCTCCGCGACATGCGTTCAAATTTACCAGATTTTCCATTCATTTCGAATTTTACGAAATTGACTAAACGCAAAATCGGCTAACCGAAATAATCATGGCAAACATCCTTTATATTCGAAACGTGAAACCGAAGCAAATCAACAACCAAAGCTTTTACGTTAATTGAATGCATAAATATACAAAACGCAACGAAACGTCGCACAGTGGATTGTTTGTATGAAAAATTCGGTGAAAATTACTTTATTTAGTTTTAACGGAGCGAAATGGACTTCGAAATGATGAAACGTAATTCGTCTCACAGGAGAATAAAAAATTCAGAAATAAGCCGATTTATACGGATGATTCTTTTTATTATGAAATTTTCATATTAAAACTCTCAAATTCAGATACGCAAATAAGAAAAACCACCAATTTTTACGTAACTTTTGCGCGATATTTATAGCAGTGTTAATTCGCAGACAGATTTTAGCCATCTTCTTCTGCCTAAATTCTGATGTCACAAAAATGGCCGACGTAATACTCCATTTTCAAGAAAAAAAAAAAAACACTTGGTTTTTAATTAACTTTGAAAATTTTGAATTTCAGCCAGCTTTTCGAATAAAACACTCCACTGTGGCCTCGTATAGAATGATTTTTCGTAGACCATTGATCGTGTAGCAGGTACATACTTGCTCCAATCCGTGAAACATTGATATTCACAATATTTATTTATTTTTCTTTACTAACCGTGCAAATGAATTGTACGAGCCTCTAATTCCGAGACAGCCTGTATTAGTGACCCAAATAGTGTAAAAGGGAGCAAGGTTAAAAAATACACTCGAGGATTCCGAGCGCTCTAATTTATGATCAGGTAGCAAAAGAGCGAATCTACGAAAACAAGTGGATTGTAAAATTAGATGAGAAACGACACGAATCTTTTGCGCGGATTATATCCGTGCGTCATCCTAATAAAAAAAATAAATAAATAAAAAATAAAAGAAAAACAAGCGAATCCGGACATTTGCGACCGATACGAAAAGGAATCTTTCGTCTGATAAACAACCTAGGCATATTTATGCTAATTGCCATTTCGTTTTAAACACACTTCCTAATGGACGTTAAAATGTTTAAATTATCACGTTCATCGTGTTACATTTTTACTACACTTACAATAATTCTATGCCTATTATTTTTTTTTTTCGTTTTATTTCTCAAGGCACCGAACAACTTTTGTTCCATTTAATTCTCATTTCGGTGTCAAGCAGTACGAAGAAACAGATGCGCGCGAAATTAATAACGAATTATTACTTCATTTCTTCTGACATAATATTTACCCGATGAAATAATAACGCAATCGTTTGATATTGATTTACATTAATTAGCCGGCGGGATAATTTGCATGAACACCGCGGTGGGCATAAATTATCGAACGATAATCTGTTGAAATACGGAGATATAAAACGATGGTATTGTGCAGAAGCATAAAGTCACTGAATCGTTCGAGTTTAAATCGTCGCGATGAAAAATCGTCTTCTAATAATTAACGAGCTTTCTTTAGCCGAGAGATTAATTCACTTCTATGGAGATAATTGTAAGACAGCTCGCCCCGGCGAATTCATCTTTCTATTTTATCAAGTATAAATGCATATTTGAGAATGATTACTTAACATGTCGTAATAGCTCTGAAAAGATAATTCTCAGAGAATTTGAAAATCCCAGAAACATCTGTAGCATTACTTTTCGCAAAGTGAAGTAACTGAACGAAAATTAACAGTACCACGGACCTTTACACTTTACTTAATTAAAATTAATACCTTTTCATATTTGTTCTTTACTTTTCTACTAAGTTAAGCTGTTACAAAACAGTAAGTTAAATTAATAAATATAAAATTCTTTATCAAATCGAAAGATTTGTGATTTGATGATGAATTCAGTTTTAAAAATTATTACAGAGAGTTAGAAAATAATTTAGAAACAATTTGTTGCTTAATATTTCCAAACATTTACAACGATCCTTCTTCATAAAACGTTACAAATGGGTGCTTGATGACTTTGATCAGAGAATACATTTTTTGGTTAAAAGGCTCGAAGATATTTTTCCGATCGCGGAACATCCGCGACAGTTTTATCCCCGCTTTAATTGGAATCATGAAATATTGCTCAAAATAAATACAATAATGGACGCAATCAGTTTTGTTGACACTTTAAAAAAGCTTGTGGATAAAATATTCTGTGACAATTTATCTTTGACATACAGTAACGTTTTTATATTGCACGAAATATGCATTCTTCTATGAACGCCACGTAGAAAAATATGATATTGTATTTGAGAAGGGTTTTCGCAAACAGTTTCATTTAAACGAACTGGTAATTCTGTGCTAATAAAACAACCTGCACCAGCTATATAAATAAAGAGTTACAAGGAAGTATTTATTGATCAATATAATGAAAAATAAAGGGGGCAGAAGAACGTGTGAACGAACTATGAAGACACAAAGACACGATTATTACACTGGTCTTTTTCTAAGCAAAGAGCAGGGAAACTTTGTAACATTATTTTTAACAATAGCAACTTATTGACCCAACTTTGCTTCGAAGGAATTCCAATTCTTTATTTAAAGAAAAAGAACAGTCAATATTGTAATTTAATTTCATTTTTATTTCAAGAAAACCACAATCTTCTAATTCAATTTTATGTTTGAAAAGAACTATAATTTTATTTCAAAAATTCTAATTCTATCGATCTCTGATTTTCCGACAAGAGGAAAAGCGACTTTTCTAAAATTATGCCAAACAAATTGTTGTTTCGTTTTCACGAAACAAAATGGCAAACTTTGTGAAACATTTACCAAGTAAATTGCCAGTGAATTATTTACAGAGTAAATTTTCACACTAGGGGATGTACAACCTCCGCGAACTCTTCCAACTTCGACCATTAATTATTTTCTCGGCGAAAATCGATTCTACAGACGGGGCGTAGAAAAAAAAAAAAAAAAAAAAACGCGCGTAAGTTGACGAAAGTTCAATCGATTGCACAGCTACTGCCAGAAAATGTCAACCGTGAATAACAATCACCTTGAAATAATTCGTTTATAGCGACGGCAACCCTTCGAACTATCTGACCTACCGAACGTTCAAAGGACTGACACCTATTCTGCTCAGCAGTGCGTAATCAACTTTTTCGCAAACTCCTAAAAATTGCATTTACGCTTACGATGCACTTTGCAGGTATAGTCGGTGGAAGAAATATAGCGAGGTCGTAAAATCGGTCAGGCGTCAAAGTTTACAGCGTTCGAACATATCGACAGACACACCTGAGAATGTAAAGACCTGAAACCTCAGTCCGGGTTGCATGAAGTATACTTTAGCTTTTATTCAGTAGATGCTAATTGTAAAGGGAAAAATGCTACATTTGACAATGGGGGATATTGCATCGATCGGTTTCGCTACTTAATCCTTTCATTGCTGTTGGGTATCTATAGGCATTTTGAAAATTTTCTTAAAAGCACTGTGCTGTTGGCGACTATAGGCATTTTGAAAATTTTCTCAAGGGCACTGTGGTCTTGGGCGATTATAGGCATTTTGAAAATTTTCTCGCACTTTACCTTTGGCGCCTATAAAGGTTTGGAAAATTTTCTTGCACTGCGCCCTTGATGACTAATTACGCTTTGGAAATTTTCTTGCACTGCGCTCTTGGCGCCTATAGACGCTTTGAAAATTTTCTTGCACTGCGCCCTTGATGACTAATTACGCTTTGGACATTTTCTTGCACTGCGCTCTTGGCGCCTATAGACGCTTTGAAAATTTTCTCACACCGTGCCTTTGGCCCTTTTTGACACACTTTCACCCTAATTCAAGCCTTGATTCTTGTTCTTTACGTACTTCCACCTCAATTTTTAAAACGATAACTTAAAAAAGTTATATTTAATTTACAGAATTTACAGGAATGAAAAACAACAAATTTTTTAAAATAAGAAGTATAAATATTTGTTAGCATAAAGAAACTAACTTTGAGAAAAACGTGAAATATGCGCGAGTTATTTGAGATATATTTTCCGCGATATTTATGAACTGACGTAAACAGTGACGATATAAATCAAATATAACAAAACATATTTCAGAAGGGGAAAGTAACATTGGTTAAACTTACGTTCGAAAATTTTCATAAACAATAAGAAACCCTTTCAGACATGTATTGCGCATGTAAAAATACGCAATCTTTCTCAAAATAAGAAATAATATTTTCAAATGCAACTTTCGTTATTAATACTCTCCATAACATCCATCTATTTGCACAAACATCTCGTATAATTTTCTGCAACGTAAAAAAACAGTATGACAAAAAATATTATTTCATCTATTGTCCAATATGAACGTTAATTTCTCTAAGTTTATTAAATTTTTGGAATTCATTACTAATTACTTTTATATTAAATGTTTAAACGAAACACTTTGGGCTGTGTATAGAGAATTCATGAATACGAGAAAGCAGCTTCTCTGTGAATTAATATTCTCCATAATTTCGATTAGAGAACAAAGAGATGCAGTTGGCCTGCAAGAGGCATCGATTTCGTTTTATAATAACCTGCTATGACCATGCTCATTTCACTGTTATATTCATGGATAGGCTTATCTGATTACCGGGGTCATTTGATAAAACTTTCGACCCTCTCTTTTCCTATCATCCGTCCATTGTCATGGTTTCGTCAAGTTGAAAAGATAACAGAACACAGATCATTCTTTCAATTGCAATCACGATAATATCTTTGAATGGAACTATGAAATTTATCTGATATTTGTTAAAAAAAAGAAACTATAAAGTTTGTCGAACGATATTTATTAAAACTGGAAAGAAAAATGATATTAAATACTTCGCTACATTTTGTTTCAACTGTACTATGATCTGATAAATGAAAATTTTCCAATAATTAATAAATTCTGTTAGACTAATCTAACCTAACCTAAAAAAATACTACTAGACAGAAGTAAATTATACTGATAGAAAGTTTAACAATGTTACTTCTCAATGTATATTACAGTGGTGAAAGAAGAAATAATATGAATTCATTTTCTTTGATTTAATAAAATCATTTAACTGTTATTTATTCATAGTGATCCCTCTTTTACCCTTATGCATTTTTTATCTCATTCATAGTTTAACTATAATGTAACAATAACATTCTCGTTGCAAATGTATATTATGTATACACAGGTGCACCGTATTCAATAGTATTATGTGTACACATTATATTCGTATATAAAAATAACTATCCTAAGTAAATTTCCAACATTACTTTTCTTCCAGTTTCTCCCATGTAATTATCGCAACGGTGCAATTAAAGCTAATTTCCAAACGAAGATTACGAAAGAACGAATAGTACGTTTCAAGGAACTACTAGCGCTCCTCTCCTAACTTAGCAAAATCACATTGAGCACCACGAAAACCGTAAAGCGGCCTACAGATCGGCAAATCAAAGATCAGACTTCAGGCAGGACACAGGGTCTAGAAGTGAGAGAGATGCAGGAGAAATTGTGACGTCTCGCTGTTAATCAGCCAATAGCGATAAAGTAAGGCTATCGCACTTACTCTTCTATGAGCAATAGGCGGACGATCGAGACTCGCGCTAGCAGTCGGTAACAGACGAGCAGTCGATAAATAGTCTGGAGTGATCATTTCGGACGCTCGATGAGTAATCCACCAGCAGTCATTTTTACAATTTTCATCCTATGTTTGTGGAGATACTACCGGTGAATTGGTGGGTATCCCTCGATGAAAATGAGTCCAAACACGGCATAAATCGGACTAGCCTTAAGACTACTCACTTTCAAAAGTGTTTTTGAAAACCTGGGATTCTTTTTTCATTGCTAATCTGAGATATTTAAACTGATGACTGGTAGAACTACTCTGATTTATGCCGTGTTTGAACTCATTTTCTTCGGGAGAATCTCGCCAATTCATTGATACTAATTTCATGAAGATAGGATGAAAATTAGAAAAATTGAAATTTTTGATATTGGATGATTTATTGCAACGGTATTCTTGTCAAGTGTTGGGTCTTAACTGTCACTGACTTGACGCACTACTATCTCGCTTACACTCATTTTGTTTATTCTCTTTCCTTGTCGATGGCGATCAAAGTTCTCGAATGTTTTTAACACATTCGCTGACACTAGAAAATCGATAGCACTCTGGACCGCATATTCTGCGTCGGTGGCAGCAAACGTGTTAACTGTCGAGTCTTTCTACGCAATGTTTAAAGTTTCTTGTTCTTTTATTATCGACAGCTGATTGAAAACCAGCTTTTTTTCTAAACCATTTACCTACACTGCAATTTCCCCTCAAACGGCGGCAGTGTAGGACCGAAGAATAGTGAGGATGACCTGACCGCCAATTTTCCGCTCATTTGGTCAGGTGATGACGTCAAAGGCTCATCTTTGCTTTGCCGACCTGTACACACGGTGAGACTTGCTTCGCCCCAGGACTCGCGACCAGGTCTCATGTGAAGCCGTAAAGTAGCCTCTTGGTATCATGTTGCCTATCATAATCAGTATTCAGTATTCACTGTAATCGGTAGCACGTACAGTTTCAAAGTAGTGAAGTAGCATTTGAAGATCTATGCGAAAAAAAATTGCAACTGGTGGTCGAATGAAATTTAAAATGAAATAAAATATTTCCTTGTCCATACATAAATAACTGAAAAAATCTTTGGGTTCGTTTTACTGCAATTCTTTTAATAGTCGCTCATGCGAAAATGTATTTTTAACAATCAGCCAACTGTTTGACCATTTCCTTCTACGGGGTAGCTCTTCTTTCTCTTTGACACATAGAACAATTGCTAAACCAATTGCAATTGTTTTTCACATAGACAGATTTTTAAACGCCATTTCGCTAATTCGAAGTTACTTTCACTACTGACTGTAGTGAATGCTGATTGTGAAGAGGCAACATAATACCAAGAGACCGCCTCGCGGCTTCACATGAAACCTGGCCGGGACTAATGCTGCGAGGCAAGTCTCACCGTGAGTAGGTCGCTTAAGAAACACAGGACACGCAGTCGGTAAGGCGTACGATCTGCTCGTGAATCGTCCATCACGACCAGCGCACCAAGCGTGAAAACATATGTAGCTCTATAACCTACTGCACGTAATGCACGCAGCTCGCGAACGATCTCTCGTGTTCCAATGCATATACTGATAAAATACAACACACCAGGTGATAGACGTATTAAACAAAGAGAACAAAAAAAAAACATTGACGTTTGAGCACTATCACTATGAATGTTTAAAGTTTTCTAAAAAACATACGACATCACACGTTAACGAATATGTCACATCGGATCCATCTGGCAAATACGTTCTCTATACATCGAAGCTAGGCAATCGAAGCAATCGGAGACGTTCATCGAACCCGGAGGCATTGTCGCGCACGCGAATCGAAGCAGTACTCTATATACAGGGTGATTCACCTAACCATTCGAATTACACCATGAACTATGCATTGTACGAAAGCAATACGATTTCAAAGGAGATGTATATACAGTACAATGATTATTTTTTAGACACATGTGTTATGTGTAAAATTTGGAGATTTTTGAATTAAACATTCTATATTCTATTCGTAAAAATGACAAATACACATTCGAGTATTGATGGTACGTGATAAACATCATTTTTTGACGTTTTCTATAGAGAGTAGACCAACTATAAAGATTCTATTGAACTACTTCCAATACACCAACTAAGAAGCTGTTTTTATAGTATTTTCTAAACTTCCTCTATACATATAATCTGAAACACAACCATTATGTTGGTATTATATCCTCAATCATGTTTATAATGATAAAACATAAGAACATTCTTCCTGTATGATTAAACTTGATCTGAACAGTAATTGTTTCAATAACCTATCCACTTTACACTTATAATAATACCCGTTTATTCGATATTTGATGCTTTCTCAATTTTCATAAAAGAAATAAAAATTCCATTCAAAAAACACAAAGTAACCCCCGAAACTTAATATGTATACAATATAGAAAAGAAAAATAATCGTTGCAGTACACATTGCCCTTAAAATCAAATTTTTTCGTACAGCGTATAGTATACACGTAATTCAAGCCCTTTGAGTTAGCTGAATTATCCTATATAGAAATGTTTGTGTAAGTAACGCGTGTACGTATATGTGTAACCTCGTGTAGCAATACGTATGTGTATGTGTGCATCACACGGTGTGCGCCGAAACACGACTTCCCCGTAATTCGGCCGTGGTCGCACTAGAATAGAGGAAGGAAGATTTCGAGGTGGCAGGCGGCCGCGCGTCTTTTTCGGCTGATGAACGTGACACGTCGTGCGTGTTCGTGCGTATTCGTACTGCGACTCACCGGG
>NW_017100137.1:285416-290262 GCF_001263275.1 Habropoda laboriosa | reverse complement strand
AGCGTCGCGTCGGCCCCCGAAAGACAAGCACGTGGAGTACGGTATCATGGTGACGGCGGCGACAAGAAGGGGGCGTACGATCCGTTCGAGAGAACCTGTGTGTCACCGAGGACGTCGCTACTGATCGTCGTGGCCACGGCGTGGCCGCCGTCGTCCACGCGTCTTTTTGAACACACCGTGTGTAATTCACGGGCGGACACGTTTTTCTCACGTTCAGCAGCGTTCGTACGGCGCACCAACGGACAACCGAAGAACGGGTTAGAGAAGTACACGATGGAAAACAACAAGAGGCGACCGGCTAGCTGAGGACCACGAGACTCGAGCGTAGCCAGGGAATCGCGACAGTTGATTGGTCGTCGCGAATACCCACCGCCGTCTGCCGACCATTGCGCGCAACCGCGGCCGAGAGATCAATGAGACTCCGGTCGAGGAAGACACTCGCCTAGAAGTACCCGAACCCTGACGAGCGCAAGCGACGATCACCGAAGACAGCACTACCCGAGAACCGGGTTGCGCTACCACCGCATATATGACCGTCGATACAACGTGCAACGTCTCAACCATTCCATGTGTCAAATTGCACGAGATTCGTGCAATCGTAGTCTGACCGACATTTTTGTAAATTCATTGTGCTTATACAGTAGTTTATTCGAGAAGAGCATTCTCTCTGCTGTAATAGGAAACTACCAGGGTAGTCAGAACGATTGGTTTGTACTTTAAAGAAACATTACTGCAGTTAGCAGTTTCTTATCCTCAAATAGTGTCTCCCTTCTCACACTGTTTACCGAATGGTGTCTCGCTTCTCACACTGTCCACCAAACGGTGTCTCTCCCTCCACATTTGACATTCGATGAAATGAAATTAATCACTCAATAAATATTAATAAGCAAATATTGCTCAAATTATATCGTGTTTGATCTCATTTTCATCAGAAAAATCTCAACAATATGTTAAAAAAAATTTTCAGATAAAAGAAAGTAAAATTAAAAAAGTTATATCATTTTATTTGGAACTGGCGTTACATGCTTGACTGACTACGGGTAAGATATCATAGGTGCAGGAATAGCGCAGCCTAGACGTAGGACCATCTGCATGGACACTGTGAGAATCCAAATTGGTGGACACTGAGAGAATTTACTGTACTTCTAAAAAGGCTGTGAACACAGAATTATCTTAGGTAGGTACTTACGTTTCAAAACTTTAACATTAAACGTGAACTGTTCCAAATAGGGAACTAGAATTTTGAAATATATTTATTTTCTCGAGACTACTAATGAATACAACGAATTTGAAAAAGTGTGACTATGATCGCTATTCTTGTATCATTTAACGTGGATTGGCTTCTTTGGGTTTGACTAGTGGCCGTTTTCTACCTCATATTCCGTCAATGACGTCTATACTTTCGAGATAAGGCAATCTACGTTTTTTACTTTCCAATACACTTATCATATGGAACGTAAACGTATATGTATATGCACATAATATATTCAGTAACTCAACGATAAGAATAAGTCGACAATAACGTTGCAACTTGTTGAGATTGGTATGACTTCGATACTGGCCGATTATGTCATTCCCTGCTTAACGATCGGGACGCTCGATTGGTCGGTCGATGAACGTTTAATGAGATCGGTTACTCGACCGATAGGTAGCGGGTAAACAATCTATTCTTACAGTCGCGAAAGTACACTTAACCCTCGATTTATTACGCGGTTAATTGATACAATCTAACACCACAAAGGTGTAAATCGAGATTACATTTCCATGAAAAATAAACGGTATATGAATATATAACGATACAGCAATAACCTCTTTCTCTTTTCTCAGTATGTAGAAATTGTCACCATCACAATAACTAATTTCCTTAATTTGCAAATTTTTAGTGAATGTTGACACCTGCAGAGAAACAGTGAAAAAATCGTGTCAGAGTGAAGCAGAATCGTGTAAAATAGAAATTTGTCGCATTTTTCCCATTGTGTTAAACAGAAACCCGCGCAATTCGAGTAACGTGCGAATTTGAAGGTTAGGTGTATTTCACTCGTTCGAATTCCTCAACGATTTCGAATTTTATGTAGATCGAAAGGATAACGGTGATTGTAATGCTTGTTCTGGTATGTAAAGAAAAGGAAAATACGTATTAATGGATCGTTTTAGGTTATGCTACGTATATTGCTACATCTTTCGCAGAACTGAATCACGTATTCCATAATAATTGTAATTACGAAGCTGACTTTAGTGAACGTCACGCAGAAATGCACGTTCAGGTGCCAAGGAGCTGGCTGGTTTAAATTTAGCAGTATCGCGTGCAACCGGTGTATATTCGCAGGGTTAATTGATTTGACCTAAGGAATCATCGGCATTGTCAGTGAAATATCGAACGTACGTTTATGAATATTAAATATGCATCTTAAATCAGAAATATTCTCATGTTTGTGGAAAAATTAAGTTAACGAGTTAAACGATATCCTTGTACGTTTAGAGAAATTCTAAATTATTCGTTAGCAGATTGATTATTTTTATCGTTATCCATTCACTGTAAAACGATTTCTTTTGCGCATTTCACTTTTCCAGATTTCGACACACCAAAATATCGGTCACCCAACGCCACCACCGTCAGGATTAGATGAGATTTCAAAGAATAAAGGCTCCTCTGTGCAACCGAAATCGAAGATTTAAAGCGTGGAATGTTTTTCAATGCGATGCGATGCTACGTCAACATCACTTGCAAGAACAAAAATCGTGCAACACGATTCTTCGCTGAAAGAAGACCTTGATATTTACTAATTATCAAACAAATTTTTTCTATATTTTACCACAATATTACTTTCCAGATATTTAGCGAACAGTTTGCAAAACAATCGAAGATTTGCATGTGATAACTATCGTGGGTCATCAATGACCTATGGAAGACATTAAAATTCACTTCGTGTTAATAAAATCAGTACGTGTTTCTTAGGTGCTAATTTTAACTGGAATTCCAACGATAAAAGACGATTAACGGTATAAACGAGTAAGACAAGGTTAGGGGGGTGCATGCACCACTTGTAAACGTAATTCCTGGCCCCGTTTGCATTACAAATCGTCGCAAGGACGACTACGTACATGGCTCCCTGAATGACACGGCTGCGTTACGTCACTGATAAAACGTCGCACATGCTTCGTGACACGAATGCGGATGACGAAACGCTGTGAGAGAGGGATAGGAAATGGCGAAGAGCGAGAGAGACGGACGGCGAAAAGAGCAAAGAACGTGGATGAGAGAGAAAGGTGGACGAGGAAGGAGGATGATACTATACATATAGGTAAGAACGTAGAGTGACAGTGTAAGAGAGAGGGAGCACATAGAGCAACAGAAAGAGAATATATATACATATATATACAGAGAGAGAGGCGAATAGATAGAATAGAGAGAAATAAAAGAAAGAAATCTGTCTCTTCTAAGGGAAATAAAGGCAACGGTAAGATGAAAAAGAAATAGGGCAAGAACGAAAAAATTCAGAGAAAGAGAGAAAGATATATATATGCATAAGAAGGATAGAGAAATATAAAGGAAAGGAAGATGAAAGAGGATAAAGGTATAAAGGTTGAGGGAAAAGAAGAAAGGAACGAGATGCGGAAGTATGTAAGAAGAGGGCCAGAAAAGGGTAAGAAAAGAAGAAAGGTGGACAATCAAGAAAGATATGTCAGGAAAAAAGGGACAAAGACATCATCAGAGAAAACAAGAGAGAAAAATGTATATAAAGAAAAAGGGGGAAGACGAGGAAACAGAAAAGGCAGAGTAGAAATCAAAGAGAGATGAAATGGGAAAAAGATAGGTGATCAACGCATATCTTACACAAAGTCAAAATGAAATAAAAGAGTGATAAAGACATTGTCTGGACCAAAAGAAAACGTAACAATAAAGAGAAGATATAAATAGAGGCATAATATAATGAAAAAAAAGAGAAACAAAAAATAAAGAAAAAGGAACAAAAACGACATCGAAATCACACAGAAACACAACAACAAACAGAAAAATTTTTTATAGAAAAAATACTAGATAACAGAGAGACAGAGACAGAGAGAGAAAGAGATAAGATTAGGAGGGAGAGGGATGAATGCAAGGAGAACGAGAGTAAAAGAGATGAAGGTTGATAAGACGAAAAGAGCAAAGAGGGTGAAAAGGGGAGGAGCGAGAGGGAGAGAAAGGAGTGAATTTCATCATTTAATTTTAGCACGATCGCGTGCAACCGATGGCTGCCGCAGGGGCATGTCATGGCCCAGGGAGTCGCTTGCAATATCGATCCCAACTTCACGCACCTGAAGCGCACTTTCTCTCCCGTATGAAAGGAGGCTCATCACCGTTCCCGTTATTCCAGCCTCTCTTTCTGACCACCCCACCGATCATCGTTTTTCCACATTTTCGCCTCCTTTTTTATATAAATTTTTATTCGCTAATAATCATCCTCTATCATTTATAGATAACGTCGAACTGGTAAATGTACAATCGTTCTGCGAAATCGTTCTCGATTTGGAAGACTCGCTGGACTGGAGATAATATAGACTGGAGCATCGCTGCTTCCAGCCCCATTTGCAATAGTCATTAAGTTCAACAGCCCACCTTCACCCGCGGCATCCCTATTGGGAAATTCTGTACGTCGACGATAGCATCCCAGGAGGTTGTACCGGGTCCCTTCAATGATTCCCTTGGATTCTTCGCTGCGAGCTTAAGTTCGAAATGTTTATCGAGCGTAGAAAGCAGAGTTTGAATTAAAAGAAAAAAAGAAACGAACAAGATTTTAGTTCGAATTAATATCGCATATTTTTTAGTCGAAATAAGGGCTGACTTTTTTTTTGGTTGAATATT
>NW_017100137.1:259388-285395 GCF_001263275.1 Habropoda laboriosa | reverse complement strand
ACGAATCGAAATGTAAATGTAGGTGGAGTACTGGTGAATTGATGAAGAATTTTATCGGTAGAATTATCGATAATTTACATAGATTAGATTTTGAAAAAAAAAAAAATGTTTGATAAAATCAAATCTTTTGATGCAGAATGCAATTTGTTATTTTCACTGATTTGTACTAGTAAGGAAAAATGCTGTTATTTACGTGTAGAATTTAGCGTAGTTATCCATAATAAATAATGAACTGAACATATGATGGCGAGTAAAAAATGCTTGTCGGAGAATAGAAAGCAGGGTGAGAGTATTTTTAAAAATGTACCTATTTGGAATAGAATAAAATAAACCCCTTTGAAAAATCAAATCAAATTGTGAACATTGCGTCGAAAGTATAAACTTTTTAATCTATACTGATCAAGCATTCTTTTTTTCCTGTTTCCGTTGAGTACTACACGCTTCTAACATTTCGCATTTTTTTTGTACCGTGTAAAATTTAAAGCGCCGTGTTCAAAAAGAAAAAAAAATCCTTCTGCAGTATTTTATTACTAACTTTGATAAATAATAATTTTATTATACAGTAGTAACACAATTGCTATTACACAACTGCAGAATTATCATAAAAAGCGAAAAGAGAATAGTTGAATTCAAGTCAGACTTGATCCTTACTCCCGAATTTAATCAAAGGTTCAATGTTTGCTCCTTGATATTACTTTTCCCGTTATTATTATTCCATTTCTCATATAGGCGTGCAAATGAGCCGAGTTTATTTTAACACGAGCATTACCTAATGTTTGTGCAAATAGGAACATTCCTTTGTAACCAGACCTATTGCGAACATTATTCAGTGTGCGTAACACAAACGCTAAGAAACGAACTGATTTCCTTCTGTCATAAATTATAGCTGACGCTACATTCCGTGCAAATATTTAGTTACTACAAGATTCGTGGATCGATCGCATTAGAGGCATCGCGTTTTATTGGTATCTGTTTCCTCTTCTGTAGTACCGACTGTTTCATTCATTACCTTCGTGTATTTTAAGATCAGCATTATATCATTTAATAAAGCCGTCGATTCGATGAAATTTTGCTACGACATCGAAAGAGACGTTAAGGAAAAGTAATTTCACTTACTTGAAGAAATGTTGCGACGATTTCTTCTGAAATAGTAACATCGCCACGATGTGCCAGAGCTTTCGGTGGAATTGCAATATCCAAAGGAAGTCTCGGTAGTTGTACCATGATGATGGATGCTGCACTCTTTCATTCGCTTACTTTCTGCGAACCAAAATTATATTGCACAACTGAATAAATATAAGTAAAATGAAAATGCGTACAATATCAGTTTTATTGAATATTAAAATATTCCTTTAAAACAAACAATTTCATTTAGCTGATAAATATCACAGAAACATTTGTCAATAAGTGTACGGTGATCTCCGATCATGGGTCAATAAACACGTTCGATAATACCATAACCTCACTTTGACATTCAGTTTCCACCATGCACATCCCATAATTGTAGACTATTTTAAGAAATTCGCTATACTACGATTATGAGCGACGTTTCACAATGTCCTTTCTGATAATAGTATGTCTATATATTTGTTATGAACATAAATAATACGATATGATACTCTGGTAACTTTGAAAGTGCTTAGAAATGTATTTATACTGTTCTAAATAGTGGAAATTATTACTGTGATTGATAATTATTGTTCCAATAATATCACAGTACTTGTAACGTATTTTGTATGGCAAATATGCAGGAAATACCGAAAGGAAAATTTATCTCACGTATTTAAAACGGTACGTACCCACAGTTTTTTAAATTCAAATATTGATAATTGATGAAAGCAAGTTTCGCGTAACTACAATGGTCGTGCTCCAGGTGTCACTACACTTTTGGCGCCGATATCTTTGAAAGTATGTTACTACTGCCAAATCGAAAAGGAAACTACGAAATAACGACCTTAAATAACGCATTCCCACCTAACTCGATTGTCCTTTTGACGCGTGTATACACTCACTGATCCTTTGTCGATAATCTGTCTGTCACGACTAGATCACCTTGGCCTTGATATTGTAAATTCTACTCTACAAATATTAGGTAAAAAAAAAATTGGACTTATTGTTGTATACTACCAATACATCTAGTGAACTACATAATAGATTGTATATTAAAATTAACATATTGACAATAATAATGACCGTGACAATGCTACATGTACTAAGTAATATTAATTTAACCTAACCTTGACCTGACAGATTTTCGTCTAGGTTTATATTCAACCGATCTAGACTTCGATTGCATTAGGATTAATTTAAGATCAAAGTAGGTTAACGTTAGAAGTTCATTAATTCTCATATGTGGTGTAGAGAGCAGCACTTACATATGACACGTTCCAACATGAATATAGATGGCGTGTTTCGATAAATTTAAATTCATTATTCATCTACTATCAATTGAAAGTCTGTAAATATTTTTCTCAATAATACTACAATAAAAATTTTTCGCAGCTATAATATACGATTTACACTTGTTGAGGCAGTTCTCATATGTGAATCGTGTACCTTTGAAAGAGCACACATCAGGTTTTTTGGCAGATATGGATTGTCCCCATAGAAACCAATTTTGTGTAGAAAGGTCACGTGTGCCAGTATAACAGTATGTTAAATAATAGACTCCCCCGCCAAATACCTTCTAAATTCCTTTTTATAATTTAAAATTTCAATTTTTTTGTAATTTATATTTATTAAAAAATACAAATACTACTATATCAATTATTATACAAACAAGCAACTATGAATAGCGGGTAATAAACATTTATGAATTACCGTTTGATTGTGCTCCTTTAAAAAAAAAAACATTTCACTTAAATTGTAAACATAATCAATTTTATTCTCTACCTTATAATAATATTGGGTGAAATTATTGATAAAGAAAAAATGTTACTGAGTTAGGAATTTAGCAATCTTTGTTATATTTTTGTAGAATTTTATTCCTTCCTTAAAGAAATTCTATGCAAAAATTATATCTGCATTAATAGTTCAAGTATTTTTTGATAGTATTATCATAATTTAAATGATATACACATTACTCCGTCTTTTTATGTTGCGCATGTGCATTGTTACTTCTGTGGGGGCGTAATATTAGTGTGTTGGAAATTTCTACGATTCTGTTTCGGTTGGCAATTTCTGTTCTTAGCGCATACGTACCCACTTATTATTTACATATGTTTGTTAGGTATATTATTTTTTAAATAACAACTGTATATATTTAAAAACTGAAAATGTACATACAAATTGAGGTTTTATGGAATCCATAGATTTTCATGAATTTTATTCGATTAAATTACCAATCAGACTGTGCCGTATTATCAGTGTTTGACTTGGGCCAATATTAAATATTCTCTTCGACGAACCATCTTATTATAACCTACTTCACGGATAAAATGTGCGTCCAAGGCTGTGTCATTATATATTAGTAGTGATGTGGAACTGCAGTGATAGGAACATGAGGGGAAGAAATTTGTTTATTAGTATATTATTTATAGTTGTTTCAATAATATTTAGTGCAATATCACAGTGTTCCTCAACTTTGTCAAACAAACGATTATGTTATGATCCTAATTGTTCCGGTAATTGAAGCCATACTTTATCTCCAATATGTATCTAATTTAAATTTTTTTCTTTAAATTTAAGCTAAATTGTTTAATAATGTGTGTTCCGTAGAGCCTGTTTCACTAGCCAAAACGATAATTAAATATAATGCAATTGAGCCGGGATTATTATCGTTCGATTACAATGTAGATGTCAAAGTTTACAGTAAGGAGGCAGGTGAAAGAAAAGACTTGTGGGGTGTAGAGGTAAATATTGTTAATTTATTTTTAATAATTTTATTTATTTTCTACTTTGCAACGGTACTTAAAAATAAATTTAATTTATTTAATAACTAATATATGTGTCTGTAAGTAATTTTAAAGATTTCATTGATTTTAGATAAATGGTAAACATGGATATGCACCAAAAACATTTTTGAAGGAATATAAAATTTTACACAGGAAGTTGGAGTATGAAGTACCTACTAATCCTTCACGTAGTAATAATGTTTCATCTAATGAAAAGACTAAGTCTAAGAAGGATAATAATAAATCAATGTTCAGTACAAAAGATATTAAGGCCTCAAGTACACAGATTGATAATTCAGATTTAAAACCCACAGAAGAACAGTCACACAATATAACTGGTGTAACTTCATTTCATGAAGTTATAGATGGAACTACGTTACATGGAAATGTAAATCATGATGTGAAATCCTCTATAAAATCAACAGAAGTTATTCAAGAAACAGTAATGCCAAATATTAAAGATGCAGTTGATGATTCAAAAGTTAGTTATACTAATGGTGAAACTGAATCAAATATTTTTACAAAAGATGACACAGTATTGCAAAAAGTATTGAATGATAAAGTAGAAAATGAAAAACAAACTATTTCCAATAAAGCTGATATTAAAGATTTTGTGACAAGCTCAGAACAAATATTAGATTTACCAGAACTAATTGGTATACACATGTTACCATTGAAAACAAATTCTGAAGAAACAAAACTAACAGCAGAGAAAGTAAAAAATAACTTACCTAGTGATGTAAAAGGTGACCAGTCTTTGGAAGGAGTTGTTGATAGCAACGTACCACAAGAACCTATACTTGATGTAAAGCATATAGAAAATGTTGATAAAATTGATACAAAAACTTATGCAGGTAGTGTCATTGAACCTGATGTTTCAAGTGTAAAAACTCCTGATAAAATTGAGACAAAAGGTACTGAATCTTCAGAAAATGTCACTACAGACACAAGTAGTGTTACTAAACCTGATGTTCTAAGTGTAAAAATTCCTGAAGGAATTGAGACAAAAGGTACTGAATCTTCAGAAAATATCACAACAGATACAGATAGTGTCATTAAACCTGATGTTCCAAGTGTAAAAACTCTTGATAAAGTTGAAACAAAAGGTACTGAATCTTTAGAAAATGTCACAACAGATACAAGTAGTGTCATTAAACCTGATGTTCCAAGTGTAAAAACTCTTGATAAAGTTGAAACAAAAGGTACTGAATCTTCAGAAAATGTCACAACAGATACATATAGTGTCATCAAACCTGATGTTCCAAGTGTGAAAGCTCCTGAAGGAATTGAGATAACAGGTACTGAATCTTCAGAAAATGTCACAACAGATACAGGTGGTGTTATTAAACCTGATGTCCCAAGTGTAAAAACTCTTAATAAAGTTGAAACAAAAGGTACTGAATCTTTAGAAAATGTCACAACAGATACAAGTAGTGTCATTAAACCTGATGTTCCAAGTGTAAAAACTCTTGATAAAGTTGAAACAAAAGGTACTGAATCTTTAGAAAATGTCACAACAGATACAAGTAGTGTCATTAAACCTGATGTTCCAAGTGTAAAAACTCTTGATAAAGTTGAAACAAAAGGTACTGAATCTTTAGAAAATGTCACAACAGATACAAGTAGTGTCATTAAACCTGATGTTCCAAGTGTAAAAACTCTTGATAAAGTTGAAACAAAAGGTACTGAATCTTCAGAAAATGTCACAACAGATACAGGTGGTGTTATTAAACCTGATGTCCCAAGTGTAAAAACTCTTAATAAAGTTGAAACAAAAGGTACTGAATCTTCAGAAAATGTCACAACAGATACATATAGTGTCATCAAACCTGATGTTCCAAGCATGAAAGCTCCTGAAGGAATTGAGATAACAGGTACTGAATCTTCAGAGAATGTCTCAACAGATACAGGTAGTGTCAATGAACTTGATGTTAAAAGTGTAAAAGCTCCTGAAGGAATAGAGACAAATGATACTCAATATTCAGAAAGTGTTGTAAGTTCAAGTAGTAGCACTATACCAAATGTAGAGAGTGCAGGAGATACTCCATTTTCAGAAAGTTCCACACAATTAGAAGCAGAAAAAGATGAATTAAACAAAGAAGAAACCGAAAGTGCTGCATATTTAAATAAACATAATTATGATGAATATGTTTCACCTTTATTTTTACAATTAAATGTAACAGATACAGTGCAAGTGACATTACCCTCTGATAATGTTGTGGCATCTGCCCAGAATACAGAAGCTACTAGTGAATTTGATACAAAGAATGTTCAGTCTGATTCAAATGTAATGGACATTGTATCTGCCTCACAAGCAACATTAGATGGCCAACTTAATTCATACATTGAGGGTATTGAATCTGTAGTTGAAGCAAAATCAAATGTTGAATCTAATTTACATATTGAGGACTCTGTACCTGTAACAGAAGTAACATCAGAACATGTTTTCCACCAAGTACAAGGTACAGTGTACAATTTTTGTGTCTTTTTATAACAAAAATGTAGTGTTATTAATATTATTAATATTACTTTTGGGTTTTGAATCTTGAAAATAATTTCATATATTTGCTGTAACATTTTTGCAGTTTCCTCACCTGATTTTTGTACAGCTGATAATGTTGAATGTTCTCTAGAAGACAATATTCCACATCATGTAAGAATGAACTATTTTAGAAATATCATATTTGCAAATCATAAGTTTATCATGTTTTACTTATCATTTAGTTAATTATTTCAGGAACAATCTTCTCAGGACAGTGAAAACGCTTTAATGCAGAGAATTCAATTAGAAGGAAATTATTGGTTGACACTAATATATTTAAGTGTTACTGCCACTGCAACACTTATATTTTGCCTAGGGTACTATTGCATTGAGGTATTAAATACTCTTGAACTATTTCTAGCATATATAATATGCTGCTAATATATATATATCTAATATTGATCAGAACGTATTTGAAATTAAACGAGCAAATCATACCTAAATAAACAAATATACGTATATAATATTATTAATTTTATATTTTTATAGAATATGAGGAGGGATAGACATCTTATAGCTAGAATCAACAAACTTGAAAAAGATTTACTTATTTCAGAAGCAGAATGTACAATGGTGAATGAAAACTTAAAATCAACGAAAGAAAAGGTAATGTGATTAATGAATCATATGTTCATTATATTATTTATATTCTTCTATTGAATTTGTACTTGCTATTAAAAAATATATTATAGTTGATCCGTATGGAGGATGAATCATTTGGTTCTGATGAAATGGTGCTTTCATTAAGGGTTGATTTAGAAGCCTCACAGGTAAAGTATTATATATTAAGACACTTAAGTAATATATAAACATTAAAGTATGTAAACATATAAGGGATAAAATAATTTAATCTGTAACGATTTATTACATTCTTATAGAATGCAAAAACTGAATTGGAAGACCAAGTTGCCATGCTAGAAAAAGATCTAGAAAGCGCTACTGAAGCCGGATTAGAACTAGAAAGAATGTTGCGCGAAGTTCTTTCGACGAATAATGAAGTTAATCCGTTAGCTCAATCAGTAGAAGATCTACAAACTAGATTGAATGCTCAACAAGCAGCAAATGAATCTTTAACGAATGCTCTCAATTTTAAAACTCAGGAGGTATGTATTTTTATTATTATTTTAATTGCGTGTATTCAGTGTTTTTATAAATAAAAGCATGTTTTTAATTGTATGTGTTCTGTATACTTATCGCAGCTTGAATTCGATAAACTTGAGGTTCGTAATTATAGATATTTCGTGAAATTACGAATATTGTGGAAAATATTGTAATACTACAACCTGTTTTTTTACTCTCCTGTCTCTTTCTTAATATTATTACTTATTAGAATATGTATCTCATGTAATGTATTTTATTACGTAAATATATGTGATTTTTAATGTTGAATGATTTGCAGAACGAATCCTTATCAATAGAGCTTGGATCTGTAAAAAAGAAGTACGAGGAACTTGAAGTTGAACTTACTCGAATTACGGAAATGTTGAAACAAGAAGTAAACAATAAGAATAATATCGAGCAAACTTTGACTGATAGGGTGCAGCAATTAGAAATGCAACTCAAGGAAGTAAGTGTAGTGTAAATATATAATTAATGATAAGTAAAGGGGACAGTATGTTTTATGGAAATATATTTACAGATTTCTACCGAAACAGCAAACTTACAGAAGGTGCTGAAAAGTAAAGAAGTAGAAGCCAAAGATCTTGTAGAAGTTATTAATCGATTGAATTCGAATAACTTGGACTTGGACAAGTTATACGATGTATCTCACATTAAAGCAGAGGCAACGGAATTGCTCGAAGAACGAAACGAATTAAAAATAAAATTAGCTGAGGTTGAAGGAGCTCACAATTTATTAGAAGGTATTTTTAACAATATCATGTTAATATACAGTTAAATATACGAAATATAATTTTGCAAATTGTAGAACACGTGAAGGTTATTAAAGAGGAAATAGCTACTTTGAGCGAACAATGTAAAGCAGCAGAAAAGGAGAAGAAGGATGCGGAAACACGACTGGAAGTGTTGACTAATTTTTTCGAAGAAAAAGAGGCACAACGACAAAAGTATTACGTTTATTATAATTATTAGAAATTAATTTTTTTTTGTTTAATTAAATAAAATCTTGTTTTTGTGTATTATTTTTGTATATTATTATAGGGAAGAAGCTATTTGGTTGCAACAGCAGGGTGAAGTTGTATCCACTGTAGAACGAATACAAACGATGCAAAACGAAATACAAAATTATAAGTAAGTGGTAATCTATTATTTAAAATAGTTTTGGGAAATTATTCTATGGTTATTATAATGCCTATACTTTTAATTGTATTTTAGACAACAAATAGAAATGTTGAAGCGTGAAATATTAGATCAAGAAAGAGAATACAAAAATCAATTTTCTCTTCTTGAAACAAAGGCACACGAACAATGGGTATGAATTCTTTGAGTAGATTACAGTGTTTTTACTATCTTCTAGATTCTGTTTTAATATTTCGATTAAATCTTATCTTAAGGTGATAGCCCGCCAAGTTGAACGTCGTTTAGAGGAATCAAAGGTTGAAGCAGGACAATTACGCAACCGCCTTACGTTAATAGAGAAAAGTATTAACGAAGTAGACTCCGAAGCAAAATTACATCGTAAGTGTTATAAAAAGAAGCCTTTCTTAATTCTATGTCTATTAAATTTAAATTTATATTTAATTTGAAAGTTGTGATCACTTTGAGTAGTAATTGCTATTTCATTTTTTAATAAGCAAAATATAAAACTATTTTTAGCCATGAAAAGTATATTTCATAAATTATTGTTGCTTTAGACTAATTTTGTAAATGATTATATATTTACCGTAATACCAGTAGAAATCATAGGCGTAGAAATATGCTACATTAATTATTGAATATATGCGACTACTTAGATCAAGTTAAAAAATTATAAAAAATACTTAGGACCATTTACCATCGGTGCATCTTTAAAGCTGATACGGTTCTACAGGATACTCTAATATGGACAATTGTATTCTTTCAACCTGATTTTCAAACAGGACTGGAAGCAAACGGAGAGACGACAACATCGGCTCCATTATTCATAGGAGCAGAATCATCTAATTCCCCTATAATGTTTTCTGGTTCTTCGAGTGTTCCTCCACCACCGCCACCTTCCTATTTACACTCATTGTTTCCTCCGTATCTACCACCTCCATTGCCAAACACGTCCGGAGTGCCACCATATGAAGTTAGTCAACGGCCACCACCATTAGGTGGACGATTATCCTCGCCTCCACCTATGCCTTTACATCCTCCTACTTCCAACAGGTACGACAACGCAGGTTCCCCGCCCCCAATGTCACCACGTTTACTTCCACCTTTTAATCATAGATCACCACCTCCTCCTCCATTTGGTAGCGATATTCATCCACCTCCTCCTCCCCCTGGCTCGATATTACCACCACCCCTTGGAACGCCGCATTCATGGGGGGAAGAATCACTGCCGCCTCCACGCAATCCTGGTTTCCATCCAACACAACGAGAACGAGTACGAAATCACAAAGGTTTGTGTACAAGATGACAAGCCACTACAAGACAAAAAACTAGCACATCCATTTACAATTGGTCGATTTCATTTCCAAACGATCGAAGATTTTCTTCGTTTTTGTTTATTATTATTATTTCCTCCTCTCTCTTTTTTGTTGTGCATGCAAGGACGCAAGCGATTCTCTAAAGTGAGACAATTTTGGAGTACTATGGAGGGAAATAATTGCAAATGAGTGCAATGTATCAGGTTAAACGTTCCGAAATTGATTTTTGTTTTCGTTTGGTGCTGCGCAGAAAATGCGCATAAACTGTCGAAATTAAATCACTGATTTTTAAAATTTTTACTGCATATATGTTAAATCTGGTATACATTTTTTATTAATATTCTATTATTTTGTTAATGACGTACTCACGATATTTGTGATGTGATTTCGATATTTTTATATAATAATACTCAAAATTTGCGAAGATTTATTTTTAATTAACAATACTGTTTTCTAAATTCATAATTCTTCATATTCGTAATTAGAAA
This sequence comes from Habropoda laboriosa, assembly GCF_001263275.1. NCBI lineage: Eukaryota > Metazoa > Arthropoda > Insecta > Hymenoptera > Apidae > Habropoda > Habropoda laboriosa. The sequence continues at coordinate 274,900 of NW_017100137.1, read as the reverse complement.
TAATTTAAAGTAAGTTCAATGTGGTATTCACTGTTTGTTATTGTCCTCAGGTTCCTTGCATTCTTCGGGAGAGTCATTGAATAAGTCACATCATAACAGCAAAGTTTGAGTCTTTTATTTTGTTATAAAGAATATATAGTCATGGGGCACTCAATTATAAGAAAAAATTTAATAAACAAGTAACAGTGATGTAAGATATATTAAATGCTAATATATGACCAGCATTTATTATCTGACAAAATAATAAATCATGCATTTTGATATAGTATTTGTCAAATGTCATCACTGTTATGCCAAAAAGAAGAAAAAATAATTGTACATATACATTTGATTATTACATAGGGATGTATTTAAGGATGTATTCCCATTCGGAGCCGTCAATTTTAAAATAACAAAATGCAATTTTTATACAATTACCTTTATTATTATTTAAATTATTGTATGTTTTCCGCAGTATATCACTTTTAATGGCTGTCACGATTTATGTTGTATTCATCCAAGAAAAAAAATCAAAGATGATCTTAATCTATATAAAAGTGGTTATCTTGTGAACTAAAATGAAGCAAAAACAAAATTTTTTAACAAAATTTGTAATTTCTTCAAGCGATTAAAACAAAAAATATTGTCGATATTGACATAATTCTAGTTCGCAAGATAAAGAGACGTCTATTTTATGTGTGTAAAATTTGAGGATGAATTAATCAATTCATTATTGAGGTATCAGGGCAGTCAATTATAGAAACATGGTTTTGAGAAAAACGCGTTCAAAGTTTTGTGTTCTCTTTCAACATATATAACATATATATAGCACATACCTTTAATCAGCCATCCCTGCTGAGTAAAGGGGATCTTCCTCTTCCAGGAAGATCTCATGTGATACCGATCTTTGGCATCTGTTCTAGTCTTGCTGTTTTTGAAGCATCGGTTCTTTATCACGTAATTCAGCAAATATGTTTGTTTGTTGGCCAACGAAGATTTCCATTTCGGACATAATACGTAATATTGCAGAAAACCCTTCGTTAAATATGGAAACTGCCAAAAAAGTTGCAATCTCTACTGTCTCTTTTCCACAATGTGAATGTTTTGGAGCAAAGGTCCAAATTAGCGAATTTATGTTCTCATTATTATCTCGTGTATAGGCATCTAAGCATCTTTCCAATAAATTTTCTGCAGTTAATTTCCAATACATTTTGGTTCAATGGCAGTTTGTCTGTATAATTACTCAAAGTACCTTTCGTTTTCCGGTGTATCGTTCTTTTATAACGTTGTCATTTCAATGAATTTAATCATCAAATTTTGGGAATACATTTTCAAGGTGTTGTACTTTAAGAAAATACAATTAAAAAATAATCGATTTTTTTTATCCCTCCGAACGAGAATACTCCCTTAAGCATAGAATAGATTGTAAAAATGTTTCTTTATATAGTTATACATATAATTCTCTGTTCAAGTCTAAAACTTACATGTCTTCGTAAATCATTCAAACGGGAAATAAATTGTAATATGAATTTAGATTAAATACAATTGTTATATAAGGTTTTAAAGAATTGAAATAAATTGTAATTTATTATTCTGTTGCGTTTTATATAATTCACCATGAAGCCCACTTGTTACTGACGTACGTTTATTTGATCAGAAATTACCAATCCTTGAAAATTATACATTTATTACCCACAGCTTTCTTTATACATTTTACAAACAACAATGTAGCTCACTGTCTACATTGATGTATATTTTCAATAATCAATACTTACAGTATTCACAATTCAACAAAGAGGTCGAGGAATGCAATGAAATATATTATTATACTATAGCTAATGAGTCGTAATTTTATAAAAATTCGTCTTGCTCTTCGATCATCTTATATCACAAATAATGGATATGGATGGTCAACTACAAAGTTGCGTAAACAAATATGCATAATAATAATAATATAATTATTTCATGCCAAAAACACTACAAAAAATATAAAGAAAAATATAAGGACTGCAAATATTTTTATCATTAACCACCTGTTATTAGTCACAGATTGGAAATATTTTAAGATTTCTGCATGTGCTGCCTCCACATTCAATTCTGTATCTTCTATATTGCTATCTATCCTGAAATTCCATTTACATATTTATAATAAGTCTTATGAGCCTTTGAAACCAAAAGAAGTTTTTTAATATTTGCTTAATTATAATTCATTGAAAATGGCTACAGAATTTCCAATTAGAAATTATATAAAGCAAAATTAAATTATTTTTACCTTTCCACCATTTCCTCTTGTTCCTTAACCATGTGCGCTAATTGTTGAAAAATTCCTCCAAGTTCAACTATAGTAGATTCTATATTTTGCATTGTTTCTGCTCTGGACTGAACATATGCATCCTAATAAATGAAGAGGAATATTCATTGTTATTAAAGTATACTCAGTCACACTATTTCATTCTTTTTTTAAATTGTCATATAGCTCACAGTGTCATCATGAATTGCTTGCTGTATTGATAACTGTCCCATTGCTGGTTCCAGATCTATAGTTACAGAAGAAGAATCTTGTTCTTGAAACAACAATGAACCTTGTTTTCCAGCAACACTTGGAGGTAACATAGTAGAAACAGAACCTTGAGTAAACTGCTGTCTTCTACTTTGTTCCTCTCTCATATTCTATGTATTTTAAAATGAATATTGTTTATTTTTCTTATGTTCAATATTCTTTTCATGTTCTTCTTTGTTTTACATACCTCTGATCTAACTTCTAATACACTTTTAAAGTGATTTGACATATTTGCCAGTTTTGATTGTAAGGCCATAACAATTGAAGATGAATGCGAAGCCATATGATGACTTTGAGATGCACCATATCCTTCTCTTTGCTTTTTGCTAAGCTCTTGTAATTTTCCTATTTGATGATTCAAACTTTTTAAATCTGTTTTTATGATATTTGTCAATTCTTCAATTTCCACTTGTCTGTCATTAAATATAGACTTCCTTTTTGCCACTAAAACAATTCAATAAATATGTAACATTCTTTCATTCATATGCTTGTAATTTTTATTATACCACAATATATTATATACTTTGTACATGTATCTGCTTTTATTAAAAGCAAACATTTTATCACAAGTAATGAAAATGGAAATGAAAGAATTTAGATAGAAATAACAGCTATTTTAATCCATTAACAGATCAGTACACTTCAAGAAGATTAAACACTGTTTCTGAAGCAACAAAATATAGAGTAAGTTAGTTGCACTACACAATTCATTTTGACAGATTTCTTTCATAATTTTATTTTATATATATATCACATTATAAATATGTTACATTCAAAAGGAGAAGATAGGTGTTCATTGCAATCTTACATAGAGCAAGCTTTTCTAGCTTAGTATATGTGCCTGCTATGTTTTTTCCAATATTCTTGGCTATCATCATGAAATTAGAGTAGCTCTGTAACTGGCGTGCTCGACGAGGATTTTGCAAAACCGCTGCTCGTGCTACGGTTCTGCTTTGCATCGTCCGGATCGCATTGACGAATTCATTTGTCCTATCGCGCGACGTCATTGTCGCTGGTGCGATGTCCGCTTGCTTTTTCCCGTTTTCCGTTAAATTGTACCCTTCACTTTCATGGTTATACTGCTGCCTTATAGTACTGCCCCGCCAGGGACTATTTGAGGTTGTGATCACAAAATCATGGTCTACCTCGGAGCCAACGTGTCGTCTACGTGCTGGCATTGCATTCTCAGTTTCTTTACGTGTTCACACTTTTATGATTTTAAAAACGCGATACGTATCTCCCATCTATATAAAATATTTTTGACTAAATGTATCAACAGATTGAAACAGACACGTCCACATGACAGTTATATCCCTTATGGTGACTTTTACTCTTTATTGACAACGTCGGATATCAAGCTGCGCAATTCCTGAAACAAAATATCACTAGGCTTTAATTACGTCAGCAGTCAAATTTGTACTTTGAATTAAAAATGTAATTAGATTTGTTTTAAATAAAGGATAAACATTTTGTTTTTCTTTGAATATAAAGTAGAAATAGAAATTTTTTAAGGTTTAAAATATTACGAGTACTGTAGTAACATAAAGTTTGGAAGAAATTATATGAAAAATTTTCGTGTGAATATTCTTATGTTATGCTTTTTTTTAAATTTTTAAATTCCCTGCTAAATACGAGTATTTATGATGCTTCGAGTTTTGACGTTTACTAGATATATTATTGTTTTAATCTGTTTTCGTATTTTGTTTAGTGAAAATATATATTTTTTACACTGTGTCTGACCAATAAAAAAAAATCATGCTTCTTTTTACTTGAACGCTATTAAAATTATATAGCAAACACGCCTTCATATAGTAAAAAGGACAATAATTAATTGTAATGTAAGATTCAGAATTTACTTCATTTGTAGGTTAAATTTTAAATTTAAATAGTAACTAGATATATTTGTCGATTTTTTTATTTCATATATAGTGACAAAATTTTACCTATTTAACATATAAAGGTACAGAAATTTTAATTTTTTGAAATGAAAAAAAAAGAAACGGAGTTTTTATGCCAACATTTATTTATTATGCTAACATTCTCTTTCGTTAAAAAATCATTTTCACGCAAAATAGCTTACTATGCCTTAAAAACTGCACTTCCTCTGATCGCATAAAAAAATAAATTCTATTATACTTTATTTTGATCCCTCTTCAGTTGGAAGTTGAACAAAGAATATCCAGTACTTGAAAATTGGTGGACATTAAATTACGCATTTTTCAGTTACTTACTACCACCATACTTACACGTGCACGTTTCTCAAATGTTCCCTGAACGATTTATTAGCATAAGTAAAATAGGGTTGACCATTACAAACGAAGTAAATACATGTATAAAATTTTTCATTATATGCTACATGTATTCTTACTAAGAGGAGACTTTTGGGACTAACGAAAGAAAGGAGAATCCGAAGGAAATAAAGGACATTCAACTTTGACAGTATTTTTTCATTTAAAAAAAAAGAGAGAAAAAAATGAGGAAAAAGGTGTTCTCGTTCCTTTCCAAGATTTGTCACCGTCGAATATCATACTACATGTTCATCTTGGAGAAGGTATACTTTTAAGCGTTCTAATGATCGGCTTCGTTACAGACGGATTCTTAAATACACTATAGAACTATAGAAGTAACTATAGAAAAACATACAATATGTATATCATCTCTATATCTCTACGGTAGTCAACGTTTTGTTGTCTCGCGATAGTTTACAGAATTTTCCGTACACAAATGTCGTCAGCTTAAACCCGAAAGAACGCCACGAACGGAAATTCTTACTTTCCATTATTATACATTTATTTTATAACTTTCGTTTAATCAATTTAACTATACGTTTATAGTACTCATATTTACATTGTATTATCGTACAATTAGGATAAAGTAAGTATCGTTCAAAAGTTTGAGGCAATATACACTTTATGCAATTACAATTTATACAATTTAATCATTAGTTTAATTTAAGAAATTATTTTGCAATATTCAGGTTAGGAAACTGTATTTGGGAAGAAGGTTTGTAGAAATTTTAGTTTATTTTAGATACAGAATATAGTAATGGCCTCAAATTGTTGAACGCTGGCGAATATAAATATATAATACAATATAAAAACATGGAATTATCACATCATTTTCGCAGAAAATTTATAAAAAATGGAACGATCTTTCGGATTCAATCGATCTGACGGTGTTCTCTTAGTTTGTTTCTTGACTGTCTCAAGCAGTTAGAGTGTCCACTTGGTTCTTCGGTATCTCGTTGTCGAAGTCCTCGACAGTCTCAACGCTTCTTAAAGGTGTGGTGCGCTCCTCTTTGCTAGTGGCTGTTGCAGTGGTCGTAACGGTGGGCAGGGTGGTTATTTCAGCGTCAGCCTCACTCTCGGTCATCAGGATCGTCTCGTTCTGAGGTTTCACATCGATCACACGGACACGAATTACAGTACCATATTCGTCGTCACCATCCATGTAGGTCGTCTCATTAATGGTCACCACATGTCCATCAATGATCTGAAAAAATATAATGGCGGTGGTTGTTTTTTTTTTATATTAAAGTTAATTTTAATTAAAACGAATAAATTTTTCAGAAAATTAATATATGTAAATTAGTAATTTTCCCGAAATGGTTTCTAAAACAACATTTGTAAACTAACAACTTTGATTTGAGTGCAATCCCTTTTTCATTTTGAAAGTTAGGTTATGTTATATTAGGTTAGGTTAGGTTAGGACGGAAAAAGTCACAATGAGGAATAAAGGCTGCACATCAGCTTAAGTGGCACGGTGGTTAGTTCATCCCGGGAAATGTAGCAACCTGATCAGCATTCATGTGTAGATTACGTTACGTAATTCATTACATAAATTACGACAATGCACTGCACGCATTCAGACAGGAACGATTGTACATGTTACTTATTCTCCGCTCGTACTCTGAAGCATTAACATTAATTATATTTGAGTAATATAAAAGTTGAAGAGAGAATCTCGTTTTATTATTTCGTCTTTTAAAACGTACGAAAAGAGGAATTATCTTATTACAGCTAGAATTTCTTTTGGTACAGGAGTATTATACATTCCGTGGCAATATTTAAGGATTATTATTATGGGTGAAATCATCGGGTACCTGATACTCAGGAGTATCTCGCGATATAATATCGAGATTTCCAAGATTTCTAGTACTCGAATCGCGTTTCGAGACGAACTTTGTTAATGGAAACTTGGATATTTTTTCATTTCTTTACAGCTTCAGAAAATACTGTTTTCCACGTAATACTGTTATCCACGTAAATAGAGACTTTTTTCGCAACACGTGAAAAAATACTCGATAAAGTTTCAATAGAGCTGAGAATTTCATATATCGGTAAAAATAAGTTTCCAACTACAAAACATTCTTCGATACATTTTTCTACTTTATTGCAATTTATTTTTTTTTTTTTACCAACTTTCATCCGATACACGAAAACATTTATAATTTATCTCTTGTTCCTTTTTTTCGCCAAATGCAAATAATACGAATTATTGAAATTCAATTCTCAGAAAGACAAACAGAATGCACATGTATAGTCGGTGGAAGGAATATAGCGAGATCGTAAAATCAGTCAGGGGTCAAAGTTTACACGTTCAAGTATGCCGACAAGAGAATCTACAGGAACCTGAGAAGATAAGAACTCGAGGTCTCAGTTAAGGTTACACGAAGTATACCTTATCTTTGATTCACCTAACCTTAAATAAATTAGAAAAAAAAAAACGTATTTAAGTTACGACCTCGATACTTCTTCCACCGACTATACCTGAAATATAACTACAGAGACTATATTATATCAGGTATGGGAAGACTAGACGCCACATGTAACAAAGGGTTAACTAAAGGAAGCAATTTGTCAGACGGACGAACTGATTAGCCGAACGAGGCAGCCGGAAATAATCGTAATATTCACGTGTGACTCACCTTGGTTGTGGAGGTGGTGTTCGCTCCTTCAGGAATCTTGCCCAAGGATACGATACCGTGATCGGGAATACGTGACAAAATGCGAGACATGTCTTCCCTCCATTTTTTTATGGTGGCTGAAAAGAGGTCGTAGAGAGATTAGAAACGAGAAGTCGACGTGAACACGCACCACCTGTCGCTACGCGTGCCTCTCTCCAGAAAAATATGAACGTAAGTGGAGATGGGATTTTTTGATACAGTGAAATGTCTCATCTTAAAATAGTGTATCGATCAAGTGTTTCCATTGAATTTTATTACTGTACAGTGAAATGAACCTTCAAGTTTGAAGAAAGGACATAATTCGATGTCATTGTGAACAATGAATTTATTTGAAAACCATGAATGAATTGATTTATGAAATTGTTGCTGTATAATGTTAGCTAAATAGTTTGTAAATTAACACGTGCCGGTTAATGAAAGATTCAAGAACTGAAATTAGATTGGTATGTGATCAAATTCTTATATATAACCCAACTAACTACCTAAACCTGAAACCTAACCTAACTTAATCACGATACGTGTCGGTTAATGAAAGATTCAAGAATTTTAATTTGATTGACATATGGTCAGGTTCTTATATATAAGCTGACTTAACCACAATAGATAGATTAACATGTGCCAAATTTAACCATGATACACAAAACCTAACCTAACTTAATCATGATACGTAAAATTGAAGATAAAATAGAGGGTTATGCAGTAAAAATTGTTATGGCAAAAAGTAGTATTGATACAAAAAAGGAAAACTCATCTTGATATTCGAATAGCTTTACATCTGCAGTGTTAATTTTAAATCAGTGAGAAAATTACCTAAAACTTCGATATTGGTACAGCTAGACACACGATTATAAACTACGTGAGATTTCCATAATTTGCAGGTTAAGAAGCTGGGATTTGGTTTCTTTGCTCATAGTAATTCCCATAAATTTATTATGAAATTATCCGAATACAAAATATTCCCTACTTTTTTCATTTTCCAGTTAAATTCCTAGTTTCTAGATATTTACAAAAAACTTCAGATAGATCTTTCAACGAATTTTAAACGATCCCTAATTAAAACAATTCTGTTATCGTTAAAAAATTGTAAATTTAGTAAGATTAAAAGAATATAACAAGATTTAAATAAATTGTTTCGCTCGCAAGGTAATTATAAATAAAGAGCAGTAAAAAAAGTAATTGTTCAAGGTTTCAATACTGATCATTTCGTAATATGTATCGGCACGAAATAGTTTTCTTTCGGATCGCCGAGCACACGTTAAACTTGACCCTATTATTGAAGAACCAAAATATTGAGAATAAATTAAGTAACCTGTTTCATACGGATCAGGCTGCTTTGATACCAATGTCGGATTAATTTTAACAGAGATGTTTAACGAATAAATAGAAGTGAAAACCAAGCTGTACGAAGAAAAAACTTATAAAAACACTTCATGAAACGGTTATTGAAAAACGGTGAAAAAATATCAAATGTTGGAAGAGGTACATGAATGGCTGGATATTTGTTTCATCCATATATCACTTCGAAAAATTTAGAATTACCAAAGTAATTCGTTTTAGCAACGACGTAGACAAGTTTCATACAAGTTCTACTACCTGTTACTATTATTCCATTTTCACATCTATATTTCGATATTTGATTTACCAATAGTTGTGTTTCCATTAAAAGTAACCGTAATATATTTCTTAAACTGTATTTCTCACCTTCTGAATGATGATAATAATAAATAACATCACATTATTGTTATTATAATTTCAAATCGCGTAAAACAAAGTCGTCGAAAATTATCTTTCTCTATAAATTTCACCTAACCTCAAAATACACCCTTCCGTGTATCATTTCCTTCATCCTTAATCATTCAAATGAAACTTCCTTCTCGCAGCGCCACCGAAAGAAAATTTACCATTCCGAAGTTCGTTCTGCGAGCAAACACGCGATTGGTCATGCAGAAATGAACGTTGGCAGACGTAGTACATAATACATTGTCTTGTTTCGACTGTTTGGTTCGGGAAAGGGTCGAAATTCACGGTGGCGCTGCTAATCGAACTTGCACTGTTAGTTCAAACTCAGAATGTATATGCGTATGCATACAAGTGTGAGGGAGAGAGAGTTAGTTCTTCCGACGAGGAATGGAAAACGATGTTGAGAAAGCCTCACGGCGACGTGTATATGCAGCTGGCCTAAGAAACGTCGGGTATAATTCAAGAAGGAATAACTACACGTGCATTAAGACCAGGTTACACCAGTCTAGAAGACAGACGCGAAAATAGAAGCTGCAATTACTTCTATAGACCGTTGTCGATGAAAATTGCGCGCCTAACCGCTTTATTAGTCTGTGGAATAACGATTTGATAACCTTACTGGGCTACGTGATTTTTCTATGCCGAACCCTCAAGGATGCCACGGCTTCTTCGATATTATCATTGTAAATAGCCATGTTGATGTCGTTCCGCTTGCAGGGTCTTTACACTGAATAATATGAAACGTGAATGTGTTTACGTGCACATGTAAGTACATACTTAAGTGTGGATATAAAGATGTTCTCGAAGCATTGCTCGAGTTTCGATAAAAATGTTATCATGGATATAAGTTATTGATCGGTGGTATTTGTGTAACTGTAACAGGTTACTACAGTTTGATGAGAACATCTTTTTTGATATAGAGTGACTCGTACACATTCACATATTTTATACGAATATATTATGTAGGATAGATATTTAAGAGATAGTATTTTGTCGTGCTTTTTTTTCCCTTGGTTGGTTAACGTTGCATCGACCTCTTGCCTCGGTTATTAGCGACAGCAAGAAGGGAGGGGGAATTCCAAAGTTCACTGCATAGTTTGATGTGCTTCAAATATTGTAATAATTCAAATACCGTTTCTTTGTCTTTTAGATTGTGTTTTAAGGCGAGTTTTATGTTGAACTGTTGTTATAGAAGTTTATTTAATGCAAGAGGATAAAGTAACATGTGAATTCTCATTGGTACAGTGGTACCAACAGTATATTTCGAGCAATTAATATTTATGCAGCTGTGATTCAGTGAAAATATATAATTTTAAAAAACTTGCACTAATTGACACGAAGATTACATTGTTTTTAATGGAAGTACTTCCTTGAGGTGAGTGGCACAAAAACGCAAAAATATTCAAATATTGAAACAATATATGATTTTCAACTAAATCGATTCAATCTTTTTTTAACCTCTTTTTCCTATTTAAACATTAAAATCGAGATACCTAAATACCCTTTATGAATTTATCAACAGAATCTTGGCTTTCCAAACATCGCTAAATAAGAAAAATTGGACTTGAACCATTTCAAGAAAAAGAAATAGCTCAGAATGTTTTAAACAATCAACAAACATTTAAGTGTAAAATGTTGATACATTTCAATGGCAATACATCAGAAGTATATCAGAGAGAAATTATTCAGAGAGAAACATCAAGCACATTTATGTGTTTGCCCTTTGTACCTCGTGGAACACGACTGCCAACTATGTAGAACATAACTCGGAGGAATCATAGACTCGCGATACGCAATGCAGGACAAACAGAACGTGTGGGACACAATAAAGACGACCTCTAGTACGTAAGATATGACACAGACCACGTGACATTAGCGGTCAGGCGTTACAAATCATCTCGGGGCTCATGCAACCAGATAGAGATTATTAAGGACCCGCGGAACGTAATAAAGATTAACCCTGGATCGTTGAAATTCGACAAAGGCTACCCCTTAAATCCTGAAACATGATGTACATCATACCGCACCTGTACAATGAGAATTAAACCTTGTGGTACAAATGGAAATCGATACAAGTGATTAGGAATATGCGAGGCTCGATTCACCATGGATTAGTAGAATTTCACTCGTAAACGTTGACAGAAATATCACTAAATACACGTGGTATTACGTAGAGATAATTAGAAGACTTGTGAAAATCGATAAAAGAAAAAGTCGAACACAGATTGGTTGAAAACTAAAGGAAGTCAAGTAGACCAGTTTAATGATCACAGAGGTTGAACAGAGTACACTGAAATTCTGTAGAAGTAGAATAAATTGGATTAGGGTTCATAATTAGAAGACTCGTGAAAATCGATAAGAAAAAAAAAAAAGGTCGAACAGATCGGTTCAAGACTAAAGGAAGTCAAGTAGGTTAGTTTAATGGTCACAGAGGTTGAACAGAGTGTATTGAAACTCTGTCGAAGTAGAATAAATTGAATTAGAGTTCACAGAAGTCGAATTGATCGCCCTTAGACTCGTCAAAGTCGAACAGTTTAGTTTAAGACTCATACGAGTCGAATGGATTAGCTTCACCGTTGTAGAGGTAGAAAGGATAGGATTGAAACTCGTAGAATTAAAGTAGATGGACTTGGAGCTCATAGAAGTAGAATAGTTTGGCTCGGGACTCAAAGAAGTGGAACAGGTTATCTTTGGAACGGTGGAAGTTGAATAAGTTAGGTCAGGGTTCATAGAAAACTGGAAGGTCCATGCAAGTCTAGTAGAAGTCAGAGAAATGGGTTTCAGTAGAAGTTAGCCAGGATCTTTACTCTTCTAGAAGTCTTCTAGAGTGATCAGATGAAAATTCATTAAGTTGAATAAAATTGCTTGGAAGCTTGAACAAATTTCAAGGACTGAACATTTCTGAGAGTTCAACAGAACTGAACAAAATTTTAGAGTTTCAGTAACTTTGGTAAGTTCTGAGAATCCAGAAAATAGCTGGTTTCTCAAAGTTCTGTAGGTCTCTGAAGGTGTCTATGGTCAATAGATCCTCTGAGCTCACTCTATGGTTTCAGAGTTTTTCAAATCACTGTGGTTTCTGGGGTTTCCAGCCTTTTCAGAGCTTTTAGGATGTCTGAAGTCTTAGCTGGGTTCTTTAATCTGATAAGTCTGGAAAACTTGGTGAATTTTGGGAATTTGAAAAATCTGAAGGAACTAGCAAGTGGAAAGGATCTCATGGATATTAGGAACAAGGTGGACTGAGAAACTTCATGGTGAATATTTTATTTGAATTATTCTCCAATTTCTACAGTTTTAAAAAAATGTTTAAACAGAAGATATGTGAAATTGTAGACTGCAAATACAGGTAAATAGTTCAAAGCGAAGATTAATCGACATTCATTCAACTCCTATATTTAGACACACCGTCAATACACAATAGAATCGAAAACACGCGCTTCGTTCCTCAGTTTCAAGCGACAGATAAGACCTCACCACCCCGTAAACAGAACGACATTCCGGTTGACCGTTTCTACCTCGACAATATAATAATAATTTATGCACGAATTGAGGCCATGAATGCACGAGGATACGTGATAGCTGGCGTCGATAAATTCCGCATATTTTATTGCGCTTACAATGCAGAACAAAATAGACGATTGTATCGAGCACTGATTATTGCTGCGCGGAATCTCAATCAGGATGCACGCTATACATACTATTCTATTATTCGACGACGTTTCTCGTTTGCATTAGAAAAATGTACGCGAATTCGTGATAAAATTTCTGAAACCTTCGACTTTCCATTATCAGTTATCGAAACGGATATACACGCCAATGTCGGTACAGACAACCAGTCGCGTATAAATATATACGGCGGTGGTTGTACGTTGCCAAAAGAGACAAAGACACTTCATAATTGCTGGTAATTATTTCTCCAGCTAGGATTGGATACAATTATCTACCGTTCCATTTACTAATGGCCCGTGCACCAGTTAATTTCGTTAAAAGTATCAAAGGCAGTGATACGATTTCTTCTCGGTATATTGTGAGATTTCTAACCGGGCGAGATCGGGTTCCTCTGTATCACATGAAAGGAGTACTTTTTGTATTTTTTAATTGGACTATGAGTTTCAAATATTCGCTTCTTCTTATTCGACGTAATTGGAAACGTTTTGCTGCAGCGTGAAAATGATAGCAGGTTGCTACGGTGTGTATTACTCGCATTTTTTAGATAATAACGTTTAATAACATAACGTATAGCAAATTCTTTTTATGTAAAAAAAAAATCTTTCATAACTTTAAACACTTGAAACGTAGGACCATGTATAGATACGTATATTTTAGTTCGTATTTGCTACTTTTCATTTCCATCAGTTTCGAAGAAACGACGAAGTACGCGAGGAGAGGTTATTTTAATTATAATTTATAGGGAGCAATATTGGCGGATACTTACAATTTTAAGTGTTTCTAATTAAATCGTAAATTTTCATCTTTATTTTTTATCCCTGTTTGCCAGACAAACTTTCATCGTTCACTTCACGGAACAACATAACCTATATAACTTCTAACTTTGTACACAAACGTAACGATTTTTCAACGAAAATATTGACAAACTAAAAAGTCTGTCATCTGTATAAATATTTTTTTAACTAACACAGGTTACTCTCGCTTGTTTGCACACGAACGTCGAAGTATTCCAATGTAACTTTTACAAACCACATGTGTCGCCGATACTTTCGGCCGGTACACATGCACGAATTCATTCCCCACGCCTTTATGAGTGTGGTGGATTCACGGTCAACGATATTATGATAATTTCCCTGATAATTGATTTCGTGTTGCGTCCACAACCCTACCTGTGACCGCGATTTCACTTTTCCGTTCTTACGGACAGTCACGAGGGTAATAACGTTTTATCGCGGCCGAGCATGAGGCCTTGTAATCGCGGAGAACCACTGGAGGTGATTCGAGCGCTAACATATCGCGGAAAAATGTTGAAACTCCGCCGATAAGACCGTATCGCGGCAACAACACCGAGCGATTACCAGTAAGAGCAACCAACCGGTGTTAAACTTAATTAAAAACTGAAAAAAAAAAGAAGGGAGAATAGAGAGGAAACGGAAACGTTGCTTATCTTTCCTACTTTTTGCCGTGTTTCTTTGATGTTTAGGAGCTAATTGTTTTTTAATGGCATGTGCCCAAGAATAGGTTATGTATTGTGAATGCTTAATTTCAATTTTCGTTTTTTGTTTTAACGGTTGTTCTTCGGTTGTGTTCTTAAGAAAATGTTGCTCTTTTAGTTTCTGCTTGATATTTTTGAGGTTATGCGTTGTCAATGAGATACAATACGTTCAAGATCTAGTATTTAATAGGAATATTAAATGTTAATTCTTCCTTCTTTACCGGGTTAGGTTAGTTATTTCAGAAGCAAATGTTGCTTCTTTACCTTTGTTTCTCCTGTTCGTGGAATATATCGAGGAATAAAAATCTAGTTCGAACGTTTCATTTTGTCTTTTATTACTTACTCAGATGGCGCTGTTTCCACACTTTCTCGTAACAAATATTTCATCGTTAAAACTGCTCGACTGTATTAAATGTTATAACATAAGCAAAATCGATAGTGCTACGGTATGACTGACGTGCGAAATAAAACAATAGATCGATCAAAGCGGAGAAAAAAAGAATGTTTAATTAATACCCCCAATCTATTAAAATCGAAGGTTAAATATGCACGTATACATATATACAACACACGCTTCGAAATTTCGACATGAATATTGAAATCGAGTGTTGAAAATTTATTGTTCCAATAAAAAATTCAAATAAATAAAGCATTTGCAGATGACATGAGTTTTTCAAGTAACATTTAAATATAATAAAAACGTGCGTCAAATAACTAACGTGAACATATCGTATAAATTATCTTACATTTAACAACTTACCATGCGATACAATACGAAACATTCGTATTTAACCTTAAATGCGCTACCTTTTCGTAATCCCTTTTATCAGCATCGTAACAGGTTCGATTTTCAATAAAACGAAACACTAATATCGCTATTGATTAAACTTAATATCTGCTTGCCACGAGAGAGAAACCAATAATACGAATACTAGAGACCTTTGATACATTATACGTTTACCGCGTAAATTCTAATTAACAGACTTAAACTGTGTACTTGGAGTGTACCAACGTAATGCCACGAATTTACATGATAAAAAGAAGTACTCGATCCGTTATTCGATCAGCTAATTATCCTTCTCTACCACCCCCCCCCCCCCCCCCCC
>NW_017100137.1:256152-259357 GCF_001263275.1 Habropoda laboriosa | reverse complement strand
CCCCCTTCGTTCTGGTTTCCCGCAACGATCACGCCAACAGTTTAATAATTTCACCTTGGTCGACGCGGGAATTACATTAAATTATGTAGACAGGCGAAGCGTGCTCAAAAACCGGTAAAACGAAGCCTTGACACCGCTTTCTGGATCTTTGTGAAAAGGACACGTTGCAAAAGACGTTCACGTGGATAAATGGAGAGTGTGAATCACTTTTTAGGTTAAGGATTAACGTTTCATGTTAATGATCATTTCTGCTGAAGATTTATTGTTCTGATTTAAAAAATTTTACAACAGTACAGCTTCTGTATGAAAGAGTAACTGTCCACTGGTACAAAATTAAAAAATTAGATATTCGACATATTACAGAGGAGGATAAACGATAGTATGGACGATTTTTTTTAGGTTAGGTTGGTGTCTTAATTAAAGAATGTCTTTTGCAATACGTCAAATATCTAATTTTTGCAAATTTTTAGCAGTAGACAGTTGTTCTTCTATACAGAAAATATTTATTATTATAAAATTATTTTTTCAACTTTATTTCGTTTTTCAAATTTCCCGCGTTTGCGCGCAGCTAACCTGATTTTGTTTAAAGTGGCCAATATGTTCCTCTTATTTAATTTATTTTGCATAATTTGTATCATGTACAGTACTTGTACAAAGTTTACAGATTTTTGTTACTATTACAGTATACGCGTGTTCTGCGTGATACTGAAATTCAAGGTTTTGAAAAATCGAGACAAGAGGACCGGAACACTGTGCCATTTTGCCCTCGACATTTACGCTCTAGTTCAAGATAAAACCGTGTGCTCATTTCTGGCTATTTTCTACCATTTGTGTACGCTTTTTTGCTTATTGTTTCTCAAATCGATCGGAAGTCGAATCACAGATAAAATAACGTAATTCTTAATATTACTATTATTGCGTTAACAATAATGAAAATTTTCTCGACCTTCTCAAATTTGTCGAAAATTCTACATTAAATTTAACGTTCAATTTTTAAACTTTATCTTACTTTATTTCAAATTTCACTGCATCCTGCTCAATGCTTTCATTCACATTAAATATCTCCACAATCTCGCAGAAATTTCACCTTCTTAAAACTTCCAATCTTAAACCAACTTTCACCCAAATTTTATATGCTCCGAATCACTATGGAAAGTTACAAATTAAAAGAGAAAAAAAAATGGGACTATAGTGACGCAATAACGGGTGCTGCAGGATTTTACTCTAAATCGGTTCCTGTGGTGGGATCAATTCTGAGAACCTGTTTTGTTAATCGAAACGAGTGGGTCCACTTGGTGGAAGCGCCCACGAAAATGGCGCTTTCGTGGGGCAGCAACGACAGTTCCGATTTCCAAGCGGGCTGTTCTTGTTCGATCGGTCGAATTTCACGGCCCCTGTTCATCGCCGGCAAAACGCTTCATTGCCGCGGATAAAATGCCTGACATTTCCATGTAACCACGCCCGTCCGTGCCCCAACATTGCACAGTCGAGAATTCGTTCGTCAAATATCACGCATACACACAACCGATTATAAGCGAGCGTTCGGTGGAACCGGGGGAAGATACATACAGGGTGTATAAAAGAAACGCACATGTAAAATGTACAGTCGAATGAAACTTGTATTGAAGGAAACGAGAAAAATCCTTGGACAACATGTATATCGGTAAATTAACCATTTTAGAGATACTGAATTTTAAACGGTCGAAATAAATAAGCGTTGATACTTCTGTATACAGGGTGAACCACGAAACGTGATCACCTTAAATTAGTTTTTTAGTGGACTGATCAAATATTTTTTCAAAGAGGTCTCTTAAGATGACTGTAATAAACGTTTTATCCGTTATTTCTTTCTTTCGAAGTTTTCAATGTCATCTTCAGTTTTTTTCCCTAGTAAAATTTAAAAAATGTGGTTTCGTTTGCGTGTGAAAAAGATTTTAATATTGGGTCATATTTGACCCGGCATCTGTCGTGCGTGCGACTGTCGCGCCATCTGCTGTCCGAGGGTTAAAATGTTCAAACCAAGCTTCTATTGACCTGTACAAGTTATACAAAAGCGTTTGAAACACTATACGTGAAACACGATATGTAGGATGGTGTTTTAGGCTTTTTCTACACTTCGAATACTGCTCGTCAACGAAGAAGCTGGAAATTGACATAAACACTGGTTCTACCTCTTTTATTTACCTCTCAATTTTTCACCGGTTATTCTTCCCCCTTTTCCTCTTCTTCGCTTTATTACTTTTACTTCATTTTCAGTTCTGAACCACGTGGAGTGGTTTAGGTGCACTTTCATCTCGAGGATATTGATTTGATACAACGTATTTATTTAATTTTCTTGTTTTTGTTTTTGTTTTTCAGTAAAACAAACCGAGGGTATAAAGAGTAGAATGATTTGTTGCGGGGATAAATTGTACAGCGATCTACCAGTTAATTGAATGCTCGAATGTTGTAGGCTTTAATAATAGCCGCGGAGATTTGTAATGGTACAATAAATTGTTTACAATACAATTTCATCGTTGAACCATTTCGTACAATTTTTCCAAACTTCGGACCATGTAACCAATACCATCACCCAGAGCTTCACTTCACTTCACAAAATATTTGCAATATTGAAATATACATGCATTTTTAATCGACGAGAACAACCAATTTCAATTATTCGACGAATTCCCTCCTTGTCTCGCACAAACCTCCTTTGCTCATCTCCTAATTCAACTATCCAACACTCCTTACATTTTCATTTTCCAACCCCCCTTGCGCCGCGTTTCTATCATCTCCGTATAGAACAACATTTGCCGAAAACATTTTCTTCCCGACCCTCCTCTGCCACATCAACACAGCATTCTTTCACTCGAGAAACACCCCGGTGCATCTCACGAGCCCTCTCCCGTTCCCTCTTTTCACCGCCACCGCAGTTTCTCTTTTCAGGCGTAAATTTTCTCTCCTCTTTTAACAACGACTTCCCCCCTCTCCCTCCTGCCTTCTCCGCCACGCCCCCCGGCGCCCCCCACTCCGCGCTCCTACTACAGCTGTGCAACTTTTAATCCTGAAGACACTTTCTTCCACTCCGGCTGGCAGGCGGATACGTAACGTGGATCTGAATAACGATTCATCGAGTCGTGCAATCGACGATTAGCGAAAATTGCTGCCCATTCACCAGCTCGCCTCTCTAGCCTAATGAATTACACGATCGACCCGAGCAATT
>NW_017100137.1:252593-254557 GCF_001263275.1 Habropoda laboriosa | reverse complement strand
GCCCCTTCTTTTTTTTTTCGTTCTCCTTGTTCTCTCCACGGGTCCCTTTTGTTTCAAGATCGACACTGGCGCGTCAAAAAGGCCTTTCGGTGGTGAAAGTGATCGTCGGACGAATAAACTTCGTTTACGATGGCCGACCTTGGGCGCCGCCCGAACCCGAGCCCGACCTTTGAGAGCTCTGAAACTCACACTCGCGCGCGCCTCTGCATTTTGCCGGCTGCGTTACGTAACCTCCTGCAGAATAATACGGATAATTGTTGCTTTTTACACGAGGTGATCTCAATGTTGCCGACTTTACACAGTCCTTTTTACAACGTCGCCTCTTGACAGGTGAGATTCTTCACGGCTTTTTTCCTTCTTTTCGTGCAAGTCGATCGTTTCAAGGTTTCCCGTGTCCCGCGATGTGGAATCGTCGGGAAGTGGAACTGAAGTGGAATTCTTCCCGTTACTTCATTATCGTTCACGGTTACAGAGCAGTGGATGTGGGTTTGTGCTGACGAATTTTTAAGGGGAAAGAATTGGAATGTATTTGTTTCATGCATATGAAACTTCGTTTCTTCGATATATAGATATATTTCGTTTAATGGAAATAATTTTCGTATGATTCTATACGCTTTTTTTAAAAATAATTAACTACTTTTCGTTATTGCAAATATACACTGCTGGTAGAAATTGAGGTTGCGCAAATCTGGAAATTACACGTTTCTTGGGCTACTCTGAGGAAAAAATGACCTTTTTTAACCAAATTTTAATCATATTTCCCTTTCAATATTCCAAGCAATATATGTAAATTTCAGATTTGTGCGATTTCGTTTTTCAGGTGTTGCAATTATTTTGGCGAGCAGTGTAAAAGATTCTTTAGTTTTCGAGTGGAAAAATTGTTCGGATGCTGCTTTTGCGGTGTCTTCATTTCTTTGTTAACAAATTGTTCAGGTGTTCGAAGAAATGGTGGTCTGCTGGGGAAAGGTCGAGTGAATAGCAAAATTTCCTATTATTCAGCGTGGATTGTTTTCAATAATCTTTCTTTTTTTCTTCTTCGCTTGTTTCCAATGAAAAATCACCAATCTTGAATTTTGCACACGAACGTTGAACATTTACATAACCTTCTTCAAATGCTAATTTCATATTTTCAATAGTTTTCTCAAGTTTAAACTTATGTAAAGAAATTACGCGAATATCTCAAACAATGATATTGTCAATTCTTTTTTTATTCAATACACGTCTATTATACCAAAATCCTTCTTCTTGACTATCGTCTATAAAAATTGATAATCGGGCCAAATTTAATATACGCTGCCGACCTGCCAATTTCAGCTTTCTAAAAAAACGACATTTCATTTGCATCAGTGTAATAGCCAAACAGCGCGGTTAATTAAGTCTTTTCCTGTCTTAAATGGGAAGCTAATTAACCTCTTGATTTACGAGTTTCTTTTTACGTTCGACGTAATTTAATGTTTGTTAACGTTGGAAATTGTAAGTCATAATTTAATTGCATCTTCTTAATACAGTGTGTAATAAAAGTTTCCGAACTTGAATAATTTGTCGCGGCGAAGTGGAAGACAGTAAAAAGGAAAGCATGATATCTTCGTAAGTTTGGAACCCTGCTAAGTGACTTCCAGCATCTGCCGTGAAAGAGTCTTTTTCTCTCAGGTAGATTAATTCAAAAATATTTATTTAAAAAAGAAAAAATATCAGTACTTAATTAAATCAAACTTTTTTGTAACGTAAGTTTTGTTTCTTACACCCTGTGTATACAATACACCTCGGTTGTTATTTGTTACTTAACTATAATCCGTCTTACTTGATATTAATGCGATTTCTAATCCTTTGTGTCTCGATGTTTAAAATGTAGAGGATTAAGACAAAAGGTATAAATACATTTGCTGTGAAAATTTAATTCCTATTATACCTGTTCAAATTGCTATTCCACTCCTCTTTTGTAGTATTATAGGATTCCTGTTCGG
>NW_017100137.1:234835-252382 GCF_001263275.1 Habropoda laboriosa | reverse complement strand
AATATTAAAAAATTGTTATAAAATTGTATGGAAGAGATACACACTGCCGTTCGAAAATAGATAGTATTGCTATAATTTATATCACGTTTCCTCGCCAAAGTTAGTCTGATATATTATATTCCGATACTTCGAGATTTTGGAATGAATAATTTTTTTGGGACCTTAATAATTTTGCAATGATTTTCGTGTGTTAAATAATTTTGCATTAAAACTGAAATGACAATGAGGTTTCACATTGGGCAAGTAGATTTCAGTACATTTTCGTAGATTTCAAGAGATATTAGTAAACACAGCAGATTTCAGTAGATTTTGGTAGATTTCAAAAGATATTAGTAAGTACAATAGATTTTAATAGAATTCAGCAGATTTCAGTAGATTTCAAGAGATATTAGTAAACACAGTAGATTTTAAGAGAATTCAGCAGATTTTCGTGGATTTCAGCAAAATTCAGTAAATTTCAGCAAGTATCCCAACACTCACAAACGAAAGTGCACGTTTAAAAGAAAATTACCTATCTATCTTCCGTAATGTACACAGAATTTCTTGATTTTCTACTTATTTCATTCGAGAATGTCCTACCTGATGTGTATATACACACATCCGCATACCCACACGTTCACACGTTTAGGATGCTCGACTTGAATTACCCGTGAAGCTGAATTATTGCGCGATATTTCATGCCAGTTATTCCTCTTCTTCCCTACTATGTACATTCCTTCAGCACAATCGCATTTTCTTCTCTGTTTTCTCGTTAACCGGTGCAATCCCATTCCAATTCGCAATCAATCCACCCGCGCGTCGAATCAACGTGTATAATCCACTCTTTCGCAATTCGAAACAACAATATCGTAATTATGAAAACATCACACACCGGTATGTTAAACCTTTCACTATGATTAATTCAAAAGTAACCGCCGTCGCGCGTTCAAATTACAACTAGCGCCGCTCTAACGCAAACAACAATTGCAAAATGGCCGCGCGTGTCTGTCCCATATGTTCGTCTCGCTTCTTCCGTTTTATCACACGCGAGACAATTGTTTGAAGTGCCCGGTTTTCTGTTGCTCTTCAATTTGTTCGGTATCAACGGAGCGAGCAGTATGAAAATATAATCGGGGTTAATGTACGGGGGCATATACGTACACGGGCGGCTCGTGTACGTGGATAAATTCCGCCTATTGTTCTGCTCGTGCTATTTAATTTCAGGGAAAAGTAAAACAGCGCCAGCGTGTTTACCCGCCGCGTGCAAGATATTTAACACGATCGAACGAGCATGTTTAACAAATCATACGATAATTCGTGGAAAAATTCGCCGGATACGCGGTTCAAACTCCCCCCCCGACATTAAATGTACGCGATCGAAACAGCGGAAAGCAAGCCATTCAACAACTCTTTGACTTGTTCTCTCTCCTCTTTTTTTTTTTTTTTTACATTTCGTTCTACTTTTTAATAAAGTGATTCAATCAAACGGATAATTTTGATACGCACGAATTTGAAACGCACGAATTGAACCGAGAGAAAATAATAAAAGGTGTTTGTACTAGTTTGTTTGAAGAAGAATCAGTTTTTATTGCCATATTCTGTATTTTCTAAATTACTCAATCGATTCGGTGGACTCTTGTATAACATGGCACGATTGACGATGAAAAATGGAGAACGAAATTTTGGAAAGATTTTTTAAAATTTAATCTGGCTCTTAAGAAAGTGATTAAATTCTATTTGAGAATTTTGGTATAAGTTTGTTAACGAAGTATCGAGTGAAATGGGAAAAAAGTAATAAAGAATATTTGTGTTAATTTATTTGAAGAAGAATAGATTTTCACGTTATATTCTGTATTTTTTAGAATCATCGAATTAACTTGACGAAGTTTTACGTAAAATAATAAATTGACGATAAAAATTTCGAAAGAATAAACCACCTTACTTTTCAGCTATCAAACGAATAATCTGAAGTTTGCACAAATTCGGTATTCCAAACAGAAGTTGAAAAATTCCGAGCTAACTGCTCGAGCAAAATTATTGTGCAAACTTAATGATTCACCACGAACAGACGATTCATCAAGATGATTATACCTTGCAATGCTCTCTACTCGCTGGTTTTGTAATATTGACCAACATCCTTTTCGCTCGATGACCAACCTGTTCGAGGATTATTTAATTTCGCAACTGACGTCCACAGATCCAAAAAAGTCATTAACCTCCTTGAATTTTTATAATTGACTTGATCGTTTTTCCAACTTTTTTTGTTCCCGTAAGACGAATGGTCTATTATTAAAGACGAATTAACTCTTGTGCGGATGTTGGGTCAATTTTGACCCAAAATCAAGTCACAAATTCTTTCTCTTTTCTTTCTTTAAACGCATCGTTTGGACTGAAAATTTTTCATATCCTTAACCCTTCGACTGCTGCCAACTCGTAAGTAAAGCACTCGCTGTGTACGGCTGAGTTATGGCATTAATAGTCATACTGTATGTTACGTTAGTCAAATCATTTTTTTTTTGCTGAATGTTTTGTATTTTATTTTTGTAAAATAAATAATACGTAAATATAAAATATAGAATATGAAGAGCGCTGATATTATCTAGCGTTCGATTATCACTGAGCGTTTGTAGGCGCCGACAGCAGTCAAAGGGTTAAATATCTAATAAATATTAATAATTTTTAAAGAACAAAGTTTGTAAGATTTTTCCTATGAAAATCAATTATATTTTCCATGCGCAGTTATGGAATTTATGGGTCAATTTGATCTAATATATAGGACAGTCCTTTATTTCACTGCTCTGTCTTGTAGATTTATTGTTTCTTCTAAAATGGCCACTTTGTCCCTTATTTTGTCAACTGAAATGGTAAACTGAACATTGACATGCAACACACGGCTAATAGAAACCTGAAACTGCTGCTTATGTCTCCCTGGATCTAATGTCTCCAGTGGACGAGTAGTTTCATTAGTGAACAATAAGTGGACCAAAAACCCAATTAAAAATTGAGACACTGAAAGCATGCATTCATATCCAATGCAACTTTCACATAAATTGCACACAATTTTACGAATTTTTCAACCACAAAACTGATTTATTAAACAAAGTTCGTTCTTGCGAGAAGTATCGAAATTGAACTTTTTTTTAAACATGAAATAAACAATTTCTGATTTGTCCTTCACTTTTTCCAAAAAATATCGTCACCGTAGTTATACTTCTTCTGCTGAGTATTTTTTTGTTACGAACGCTGTGCTCTTTCGTTTGCAAGCTGGGGCCTTACTCTAAAAAGTATCCTAAAATTCTTAGTTTTAAATGCCGACTTTATTTTGAATAAATTAAAAAAAAGAATTGTGTATAAATTTGATTAACTGGAATTTCATGTCTGCACCTATAAGTGCATACAAATACGGCCCTGGTAATCTTCATTAAAATATAATTTTGCGATCTACCATATTCTTTTTTTCTTTTTTTTTACTCGCAAAGAGAAGAAAAATCCGGTTATATAAGGTTAATTTCGTAACGCTGTTACAGAAGCCGAGGAAACAGCGTCGTGAACGTGCAAAAATTTCACCGAAACATTTTTTTCTTGCCGCTTCATTCGGCGGGGAATGCCTCATAATTAAACGGACTGCGTTCGTATAACGCGACTGCCATTTTCTTTGGAGTTCCTCCGCTGGAAATAATCGTAGAAATTGGTACCTCATCTCGCGTCTCCTCTAAACGTTAGAATTTTCCTCTATTTGGGAAAAAGACGCAATTTAAAACGCGTGTTTAATTTCCAACGCCGTTCGTGCCAAATGAAATGTTCGAAAACCGCTTTAAGAACGCACAATGCTGAAACCACTTTATAAATTAATAATGCGAACACTTCTTTTGTAGCTCGCTGAAATTGTGAAATTCCTGAGGAATTCTGAACGTCGCCATATTTTCAAGTAATTTATTAAAATTGTCTATTAATTTTTTTAAATATCATTCACTTCGATACGAGCGATAGACACATTTATAAGGACGGTAGTAAATTTCGAATTCAGTTTTTTCCCCTAGTCAGTTAAGGTATTAACAAAAAAGTATGCAAAATTTAATTTTGCAAAATTAATATTTTCTCCACTAATTTCCGAAAGTTCGAAATTTCCGACTTGGAAAAATTCCTGCTCAATTCTGAATGACGCCATTTTGTACATCATTTAGGATGAATTTTTTAAATACTATTATATTCTTCAATAGAGATCGCAATTGTTTTTCCAATAAATTAAAATACTGCAAAGAAAATTGGCATCGTTCGTTCTTTCTCCACGAATTTCAAAAAATTCCTCCGTATCAGCATCTACAGGGCGGGTCATAAATTCCTGTGATTGTATTGTTTGAACGACGTTCATGAACCACGGAGAATCGAATAATTAGCAGAAAAATGGGTTAAGTGGAATCGTTAGAGGAAGAAAATTACGTTCACCTCGTAGATCAGGATTTGCCACGTGAATTTCGCTAAATCAAACAAACCCGGTGCATACACTGGGAAAGAACTTACAGCTCGTCCTGTATAGTAGTTTATCGGTTTGTCATAACTGTCCCCTGCAATTCTCAATTGGCTGTCCCCTCGAGCATCTTATGACAATCTTTTATGGAAGGAATGTTCCGGACAGAATCATGGTGGAGGCAAAAAGAAGAAAAGAAAAAGAGGGAAACAACAAAGAGGAATCACAGAGAAGCCGCTCGCGATGGGCTAAGATTGATGACATTATCGCGTGGAATTCGCAATGAAGCGGCGTTTAGGTGAAGTCGGTATTCTCGAAAACACGCACGCCTCCGCGTGGTATAATCGAATGAGACGGAAAAAAAAGAGAGAAAAAGAAAATCCACGGCTACAAACACGGTTTCATGGTCTTCATGACGAGTGCAGTGGGTAAAGGTCGTCGTTTGTCAACCGCTTAATATCATCGACTTACGAGGAATGCTAATGACTCCGCGGAAATAAATAGCACAAGGTGGACCCCGTGCGTGGGGCACAAAATTTTTTCGTGAATTCCAGCACGTTTCTCGTCAAGTGAGATGAAATTATTCCGTCTGGAGCATTGATTTTCTTTAGAAGACATTGTAACTTTTAACGAATTAACTTCTTTCAAATCTGCTCACGCAGTTAAATTCCTCGTCGGAAAGAACGAAATCTCTCCTCCGCGTTTATGCATTACACTCTGTCTAATATTTTCCAAGATATTAAACAAAATACTCAGTGTTAACGATGGTAAAGTATTTTTCCGAAGACTATCTTACTGTGAAGTTTTACAAAAATTATCTATTGTCGCTTCGGGATGCTTCCTCCTTAGATATGACTACGTTCTCCAAAATGGCGGACATCTCTCGAGTAGATAAACCAATCGAATTAAATCCTTAATTTTCTGATGCGGACCAAGTGTTATACACTTCAATCAATTTCCGTACTTTGTAATTTAAATGCTCTTTCAAAACGCTTTTAATCACTGTCAAATCACGTTATACTGTATACAGGGTGGGCTAAGTAAAAA
This sequence comes from Habropoda laboriosa, assembly GCF_001263275.1. Lineage (NCBI taxonomy): Eukaryota > Metazoa > Arthropoda > Insecta > Hymenoptera > Apidae > Habropoda > Habropoda laboriosa. The sequence goes on along the minus strand of NW_017100137.1, from coordinate 246,888 downwards.
GGCCACCTAATTATCTTCTTTAAATATGGTGGGGTATGAGAAAATTTTTAGACATAATTTAAATAGTTTCAAAGGGTGAATTTCACATTTGATTGAAAATTTTCGAGTCCGAAGTTATTTTAACGTCGTATTATTATTCACATCAATGTCTGCTACAATATACAGTAGAAAAAACTATATACGTTCGTGTAAACAAACACAGACGACCTTAAGAAAAAAAAATTGGTATTATTTATAATAAACTTTTCTCCCATCTTATCCACCCTTTGAAATAATTTAAAAATTAGGTATAAAAATTATCCCGTACCACCGTAGTTAGAGAAGATAATTAAAGATGGCCTGTTTTTCACGTGGCCCACCCGGTATACCTGAAATTAAACAAAACAACGCGAAGCATCCCAAGTGTCTGTGACACTCGTGTCATCTTCCTTCTCTTTCTACACTTCCGTTTCATCTACCCGCGGTGGGTGGCTCTTCCATTTCGCTTCTGGTTCTGCTCTTTTTCCCTTCGAAACTCGTTTCTAACGGTATGCAGATATATTCATGAAACTGCTCAGGGAACGTGAGTAGAAACGCATGGAACTGGCAACAAATTGCGGATGCTTGCCTTGAGGACTATAAAATCAATTTTCCGTTACAGGAGGGAGGGAAAATGGCAAAGAAGGAAGGAAGGAAGGAAGGAAAGAAAGGAAAGGACGACGGAAGGAAAAGAGCGAAAGGATCCGCAGTTTCCGCGATGCCGCAGTAATCACGACCAGCTAATTAGGGCGGTAATTTCTGCTAATTGCTTTCATTAGTATAGCCCGAACTACCGTCTTCTTTATCGCCGATATAATTCTATAATTACATCGATTTCACGGCGCCATGTTTTAGAACTGTCTTTCGTGTCAATTGGCCAACTTCGACTTGAGGTTCGACAGTGTTAGGACACAACGTCGGCGACATTTTATTTTTATATGTGAAACTTTTGTAAAACCGGTGCACAGCAGTTGGAATAGACAAAAATTTTTTGGAGCACGCAGAAGTGATTATGACGAGAGGAAAACAGTTTGAGAAGTTGTTCTGCCAATTTGGTCCGAATCAGAGGATAAAGTTTATTCGACCACCCTGTGTAAGACGTAGACAAGGGTCTTAGTGTACGAATTATTTTTTATAGTTGCTCGTGAAGATTGTTTGTTAAAATCTGTGATATTTTGCGTATTTTGTAATATTTTTAAACATAATTATTGTCGCAGCACTGAGTATTGCAATGTTTTTAAATATAAAAAGTGAATCGAACAGTTGTACTTATTATGCATTATGAAAAATTAGAGCATTTTTTTTTTTTTACAGTGATTCTTTTAATATTTGGCTACTTTTTTGGAAACTTCGTAATACGGGTTTCTCTTTTTGGAGTCGTGGCTAGCCTGGTTTATGATTCACGTCCAGCAGTTAATAGTTTTAAATATACCTAGTCTTAATGATAATTGTTGGAAAATGACGTAATGGTTCCATAGGTTAATAGCCCCATGGTCGGGCGTTTAACGCCAACGATAAAACGGCAATGAGAAACCTTAACGGAATTTTAAGTGCATAATAATTAAGTGGTTTATGCATACAGTGCTCTCTATAGTTTGTTCATTTGTATAGCAGTTAAACCGTTATGCGAAATATTTGTACAGAGTTCTGAATAATAATAATTTAGGCTTCCATGAATAACTATTTCAACTGCTTCGGGCTCCCTACAGAAATTATAATACTCGATGATAACAATAGTAGTTCGGGGAAAATCGGAATTTTTTACATTTTCAAACTTTCGAGTTTTTAAATGCTCAGAATTATGTTTAATTATTCGAATTTTCAAACATTCCAATGTTCAACTTTTCAAGTCCTCGCATTTTCAAATTTTCAAATAAGAATTTTCATATTTTCAACGATTTGAATTCTAATAAACGTTTCTTATTCATAGTTTTCAGAAATAATATCAATACAGTATATAACAAATATAAAATAAATATTCTAACACGAATGTATCATATAATAATTTACAAATGGCAAACTAGGCAAGATACAACACTGCTGTAACGCTATTTCAGGCTCGCACGTGAACAAGGATGTTTGTTTATACGTTTCGGAGTAACTTTGCTGTTTAATGTAAGAGTAATTGCAGAACCGGTACATTATGTTCAAAAGTAACTTGGAAACTTTTGCAATATTTCTCGATGAGGAGAGTAACTTTGAAACTGCTGTATTATTTCACGTTCAAGAATAGCTTGAACACTTAACGCAGAAGTGACTTCGAAACTTCTGCATTATTCTAGAATAGTGGTTCTCAATTTGCGTCCATTAATTTACGCGTCGATAAATTACCGGATGTTTTAACATCTGCCAATAAACTAATTCTTATTCAAATAAAATCAACTCTTTAATTATTTCTATCGCAATAATAATTTTACCAAAAGCTCAATCAGAAAACGAGTTCTCAAACTTAACACAAATTTTTAGCATAATACATTTACAATTTTCATTGGAAATTCTCAAATTTCGAATAGAACAAATTTTGCAATCTAACTTTCCAATATTCTGAACATTCTGCAGATCTTCAATCTCTTACTACTATAAACTTCCAACTTTCAACGTTACAATTGTTTCACCCTTAACACGTTCCGTGCCGCGTGGGTCGCATACGCCCCACTCTGGTCTTTCCGTTCAGGCCATCTGATATTTCGGCCTTTTCCTTCCGCTAACTTAAAATTTGTTAAAACAAAAATTTTTCCTTTGCTCTATAGCATATCTTAAACCGTTACCTTTTTCTCGATAACGATGATTTGTGCAATCTTATAAATATTGGAAGACATATAGGGCGAAAAGCAAAACTGTTAGTCTGGACAATGTGGGACGCATACGATCCACGCGGCGTGAACGGAAAGTCACCGAAAATCGGTCTCGTGATCTCGTATCACAGTAACTGCAAACCTGTTAACGCTCCCTCTGCGTTTCAATTTTTGCTAAAAATTTTCCAACAAAGCTTCTAACGACCTATGTTCATATAACACTTTCCTCTTACAAATACCCGTAGAACATACTGACAAAGTTTCAAAAAGTTCGATGGAAAATAATTGGGACACCCTGTATATACATGTTGTACCACGACATTCTAGACTAATTCATTTTTCTCGCAACTTCGACAATTTCCTAACGACCGTTTACGTTTGCTTCACGCTCGATAAGTGTCTTGACACTTCTGAAAGGGAGTGTACGTATCTAATTTGCAACTAATCACCGTCGATCGTTATTCATTTATTACCAAAGTGTTTCTCCTTCCTCCCTACTTTCCCCCCTTGACGTTATCGCGAAACGACGATTACACGGTTCCACGACGTTTCTGCGTCTGTGTCCTGTGTCTGTGTGCGTAACGAGGAACGGCAAAGCGTCGGAAATTCGAGAAATTTCCACGTCGGACGTCGATACTACTTTCACGAAAGCACACGAGGAACGGGAACGCGCGTGTATCACCGCGGGAAACGACAATCGGCCTACCGTATACAGGCCGATTGCGCGCGGGTATTACGGCCGCGCCAGGCTACCGGAAGTTACGTTTGACAAACCGCATGTAAGCGGAACACGGACACGGTCGCGCGCGAATCCGTGTAATTTTATGTTTGCGCCTGTTGAACCGTGATCGCGTTTCTGCGGCGGTCTACGCGGCACGCGTGCGGTCATTCCGATCGCGCGACTACGAGTCTATTTAGCTGATTCTATGTTATACCTGATCCATGATTCCAACGCGGCACTACCCTCCTCTACTGTCACCCCTACTAGCTCTAAGTTATTGGAACGATCGTCTTGACAGTTCCCGCGGTTTTAAGCCGGTCACTTTGAAAAACGAGATAAACTTTTGCCGACGTATCATAAAAATTGGAGTCTCTAAGAGAAAGAAAGACGCAAATGAATCTTCACGATCCAAATCTAGTTTACACCTGAGAAAAATTATGCTCGCAGTTTGGTTGTCTACTTCGAGATTAATTATTTTAGATCACTGCAGAGTTTTTTAGTAAGGAACTGAAGGCTGCCCTCTAGAAACTGAAGACACAGTGGTACCAGCTACGATTAAGAGAAAAGTTGCTATCTTTTCGCGTGACAATTGAAGTTCTACCTCATCCTCCATATTCCCCTCATTTTCACTTTTCTCGCTCATCCGACAATTTCCATACACAAAAACGATTTAGGAAACGGCAGGATATTGAAAACGCCTTTCAGCGGTTTCTTTCTCTTCGAGATTCGGCAAAATGTTTAATTTCAATGGAGAACGACTTAAAACCGTGGGAACATTCAGCCAAACCGGAAGTTTATCGAAAAGGTGACAACGATAGTTATGTACAGTGACTGAGATTAGGTATTTTTTGTAAATTTTACGATGGAAATATTTGTCGTATACGACGATAAAAAACATTTACATTGTATCATTCAAATTGAGAATTGTACTAAGTTTTTGCACTATAATTTCGGTTGATGTTGGTAAAAATGAAATTTCAAAAAAGTAATTTGTAGTACAAAGGGTGCTTGACAAAAGGGGACAAATGGTTTTTCTTAAATTTTCTCATAAAGATAAATAATTGGTAGAAATGAAAAAGTTGTAATTTGCAACGAACGAAAAATTGTCGTACAGTACCGGCCAGCTACTTGGTCGGTAGATTTTAAGGTCTAAGTGATAAATAATTTAAAAACAGAATAGAGCTTTTATTTAGGCACGTCTACAGATATCACAGGTAAAGTGATCGATATTTTCTTGATCCGTACACACTCCACGTGAGCCCAACCGTTGCAGCTATGAAAAGTAACTTTTGTCGTACGGAACATCAGCGTAAACGTTAAACGTCTTAGAACTCCGGTAATACCCAAGAAAACAGAACGTCGCCAGAATACGTTGCTCAGGGCTATAGTATTCATTTGTTTTTCCATCAACAGTGCAGTCAACTAACGGTACGAGCGAGATCTAGCTTTGGCCGGTACTGCACGACTCTCCCCTAATATTTTTGTGATTGGTGTTGTATTTCGCGGCTCGCGATTCCTTGCGTTGGTTTATTATATTCAATAGGTACGCGGTAGGAGAGCCTGACGGAAACTGGGGCGAAATAAGGGAGCTATTCTGCGCGTAGTACTATTCGACTTTATTCGACAGTTCGGTGACGTTCGGTGCGTGAAGACCGCTAGACAAAAATCTGCTGTTTCGATGGAAAAGGTTTCTAGATATAGGTTCGGTAAGTACGAGAGTAGGGGTTGGTCTCAGAGGTCAATGTAGGGAGAGGCGGTGAGGTCTAGGTTCAGCGATGAGTAAAGGATGATGTGGAGGTCTAGGTTTCGGGGTGACTAACGTTAGGATGATGCGGATTTGTTTATAGTTAAGGAAAGGAGGCAGGATAACTAAAAACTAATGAAAGATAGGAGAGAGGTATACGACATTGGATACTCTTGTAAATTCTATTGCGCAACAAATTTTTAAAAACGTTATTCATTTTTATTTATTCATTCGTTTCCCTTAGTTTGACAAACGCAACGAAAAATTATCTTAAATTTTATTACAAGACTCGTAACATAGATTTGTAATCACTTCAAAATTGAAAGCGTACAAGAACAAGGTGGTACACTAACATCGGCGTCTGTGCTACCATTTCAAAATGAAAAAGAAATATTCTAACATAACATAATGCAACAAAGAATTTCACGTAATAGAGTTACGTGCGAATGATTTTCACGAGAGGCCAGCACATAGCTCGTTATCTTTTTAAAGATTCCAATTTCTCATTCCTTCCACGGTCAATAAAATTTACAAATCGATCGAATTTTTTTTCCCAAGCACACATAGGAAAATTCCCTTTCACGTACCTTGTATGCTGGAGTACCACGTATCGAAGAAGTTCCATCTGATCCAGGATGGACTTTCAAGGCTGTCGTCGAAGCTCGTATCGGGGAAATCGAAAGCTGCCATCGGTCTGATGAAGCGATCTCTCGCGTCGGATGGTAGCAGAAGAACGGTGTCCACATCTTTCCTTTCGTCGCTATCTCTATCGAGAGCGCCTGGTAGGAAAAATTGAACGATTTATTCGAAATGTCGCACGAAGAATCCAGGTGACAATAATTGAATATTTTCGAACGTGTAATTTGATCGCTTTAATTAGTTTTTATGCAAACCATCGTTTCACGAGTCGTTTGGCGAGCGAAGGACAACGAAACGTGCCGAAGTACACCATTACTTGTGTAACATATAATTAGATCAAAATTAAATTATGTCAAAATTACACTGCACGAGTTTACGAGCACCGGTAATTATGTTCATTGCTAAAACATAAATTTTTAAAATACAAATCTCCCCAACTTTTCAGATCTTTTAGTATTTTATTTCATCTTCCGGTGTCGAAATTGTCAAATTTTGAAGATTTCCAACTTTCACCTGTCGAAATATCAAATATCGAAACTGTCCAGTACAAAATTTCAAGTTTCCCAATTTTCCAACTTTTCAGATGTGTAAATTCACCACCTCATTCTACAATGTCCAAATTTTCAGATTTCATAGATTTTCAACTTTCGGAACTTAGCTCTCAAAATATCAAACAGCGAAACTTACGAATAAAAATTATTGCTGAAAAATATATATATATATATGTAGGGATGACCGAGCGTGAGTGCGTGTCTGTATGAATGCGTTGTCTGTGTGAATGCGTGAGGGTCTATGGCGTGAGCGGTAAGGACCGGCGTGCCAGGTCGAGTGTTTGGGATAGCGCGAACGATATTGAACGAATGTTTAGTTTTAGTAATCAGGCGAGGAGTGCGTGAGTGCGTGTGTGTTTTCTTCTATGGAAAAGTGTGCATGTATGCAAGACGACATTAGGGCGAATGCGAGAGAGCGAAAGGCAGTGTGAATCCAGCGATTAATTGAGCGACATCCCTAGCGTAGCGATATAAACTATTAATAAATATATTATAGTCAAAAGTCCGTTCGAGTTCACTATCCCTCCACACAAAAATCCCCTACATATATAATAGTATTTTCTGAACGCATATATGAGTCTATCGTTCTCAAAGGGTTAATATAGTTTATTTTCAATAAATCGAATTAATTACCTAACGAGTACCATGAAATATTTTGTTCTTTATGTTGGATTTATCAGTCAGTTGGATATAACAAAAATTAATCTAACGCCTTACTAGGAAGTATATATTACTTTTGTACACGTTCGGAGAAATCCGTTTAGCTTTATCCACCACTGTTTAGTAAAGAACTAAATGTTTATGATACGTGACAAAAGGCCCTTCCGGTCCCAAGTGGGGTCGTAGGCAATATTAGGGCGTTGCGTAGGAGAATACAGTGCTCTTACCATCAAGTAGAAAAGCGAACCTTCCTTGCGTCTAATAAAAGTTTATAGTCTAAAATAAGGACTATTAATTATTTAACAACCAACAACTCCCATAATCCAATACTTTATAGTACGTCAATCACATAGAAATTGCGTGTATCTATATCAAACACTGTATTATTCAATTTTTCCGTCTGTTTCCGCTTTTGCAAATAACAAGGATTACGTAAAATAATGCAGGGTCAATTTATCCAAATTGCATAATAAATGTATGTTTGCATATGTCCATAAAATGTCGCAAGCATTGCACGAAGATTGCAAATGTCATTACGTTAAGTAAGTACACAAGAACTTCTCGTTGTTGATTTTTAATCTGGTACCGAAAAGAACGGTCATTATAGAAAGTTTTAACGAAGAGGATGTTGTCTGACTTGGTTACGACACCATATCGAAACGGCATATTCCTAAAGTTTATACGGGACGAAAACGCTTGAAATCACTTTTTCACATTAAGCGATGCGATAAAATAAGTGTTATTCAGTAATTATTATTATTAAATTTGTAAATTTACAAAGCAGCATCTTTACCACACAATTACACGTTTGGTAACAACTTAATTCTTGGTGAAGAAAGAAAAAAGATATTTAAAGAGGGTCCATCAGTCTCTCCCTAATATTTCAATTTTATTCACGTTTGTCCCAAAAAAGCGAATTTCAACAGGCAAAATCTGAACAACGTAAAAAATGAAGCCAAAAAGGATTTATTGAAAAACGTATGTAATATTCGGTCTTGAATACAAATGTGTGTTTAAGCATGCAAACGAAGCTAACAATAAGTAATAAAATAACATTAATAAGTAAATAAACACGTATTTATATTCCGTTCTTCAGTATCTGTCCCAAATAAACGGCGGTCCCACTTAACCGGCATCCACTGTACTAATTATATATAAATTAATACATTTTTTGATTTATTATTTGACTAAGTACCTTTGCTCTCGATAAACTTACTATCTGTTAATTTATAATTTCAAGAGCGATGGATCATGTTAAACACATCTTCCTATTTCTTCGGGAGGAATTAAATTCTTACAAAACACGTACATTTTGCGGCAAAGACGTGCAGCACTATTCTTTACGAGAGAGTCTTCTTAGACTTAACCTTCGAATCTCTGAAATGCCTCCGCCGAGAAAGAATTCACTTGATCCAGCTTACGCTTCCCCTCGAAACCATACAACCTCTCTTTAACCCATTTTTCTAAAGATAATATCGAGGTAAATCAATCTGGTAGTTTCACCTGCGCGAACGAGGAAAAGCGAGAGAAAGAAAATCGAGCGGAATCAGAAATTTCCAAATTTCTCTCATTTTCAAACACTTTACAAAATTATTCAACCGTGGACAATTTTTAACCCCATTTTCTCTTATCGCAACAGCGAGAGACGAATTAACGTATCAATCGGCGATCTTTCAAATATACTCCCGCCTATTTAAACGAGGAAAGTAATTCACCGTTATTCCCAGCATTCAATTTTCGATCACGCTGAAAATAATTCATCCCCGACGTAGCAACGGGGCAACTTAAACGATGTTTCAAGTGTCTTATCAATTGAAACGAGAAAAGGAACCCGCGCGGGACCAATTATATAAAATCAAAAATCTCCGGTTCCGGTACATATAGAAAATTGTTCAAAAGACTGTTCAAACATTCCACCTGCTTGAATAAGACGAGCAATACAAGAGGGCCAATTTATAAACGTTCAAATTTTCCAACTCTCGAGCGTATATGAAAGATCCTTGAAAAGAGGGAAACTTTCAAGAATGTTCCTTCTAAAGGTAATAATAAAGCAATTCAACCCGTGCAAATAGAGAGGAAGGAGAGAGAGAGAGAGAGAGAGGGAGAAGCAGAAAGAAAAGGAAAAGAAAGAAATAATCAAGCTTCAAATTGCCAAGCTTCGAATACACTGGCGCGAGCCGTTTAGAAACGGGACTCGACCGAATACGGTCTTATAATTATTCTTGCAGCCGCCATTGCGGCCTGGCGCGATCCTTTCAAACGCCACGCGGCACTTAGTGCTTTACAAGGAATTTGCCCAAGTGATTTATCGTCGAGCCCTTTTAGTGCCACGCCGTTGAATCCGCTACCGATCTCAATGTCAACCAGGAAATGCAGGATTCTGTACTTCTGTGCAGAGAGCTTGACACGCATGGACAAACACGATCGGTAATCGATAAGCAGAACACGTCGGCAAGGATTAAAAAAAAAAAGGAAAAAAATAGGGAAGAGAGGTATATGGAGGGAGAGAGAGAGAGAGAGAGAGAGAGAGAAGACACTGACCATGTGACGTCTCATTCGCAAAGTGTCAAAGCGCTGCGTGTACCCAAAGTCTCACGGCGCACGGCTATCGTTTCAGAATGATCGATCGAGTCTTCTTTTAAACAACCACCCTTTCCCTCTTCTCGTTTGTATATCAAACGGTCCACCGTACGGTGTTGCTTCTTTCCTCTCAAAGAACCACGAATTTTTGCAGAGGCATTACACGTTACAACGTTTATACACGATGAGATGTAAAACAGCGATCTTTCTTCTCTCTTTCTTTGTGCGAAGAAAAAAAGACTACGGTACGGCTTGATCAATAGCGGCTGTAATAGCGAGATGTTGGAATAATTCTTTTCGTATTCTTTTCAACACTTTATTTACGGAGAACGTATATATAGGAGAGCGTGTGCGTAATTCGTGAGAGAGAGAGAGTCGGTAGTACGAAATCCATTGCAAATTTAAAGAACAATCTGTTCAAGCCGTCGTATTGCGCATAAAAAATAACGAAACTTCGTCCTCTTTTATTTTTCTCACAGATCTACCACTTACGAGTGGAAATTAACAGAATGAACACCCTGTATATTTTTTATTCATATATGACAGTAACTTTGTCGAAGAAATGTCGTTTAAATCGTATAATACTTTTTCTACAAACATGATGTCCAAAGTTATGACGGTTAATCGGTGTTCTAATATTTACGAACGGCAGTGTACGCGATGAGTCTGGATATACCGGGTGTCCCACTTTTTTCTGACTAAATTTCGCCAAACTTTGTCAGTATATACTACGGGTGTAACTAAGAAAAAAATGTTATACAAACATAGGTCCTTTGAAGCTTTGTTAAAAAGTTATGACGATAATACGAAATACGAAGAGAATGGTCACGGATGTGCGGTTATTATGATGCAAAATAAGAATAGATCAGCGATACGTATATCTACGTAGTCTTTTATGCGAGCTGTGTTTACGATTTCAAGTCACTGACTGTAATTTTCGTCAGAGCCATTTTTGTCATGTATCATAGTAACCACAGCTGTAACTTTTTAACGAAGCTTCAAACGACCCATGTTTATATAACATTTCTTTCTTACCTACGCCCACTGAACATACTGACAAAGTTTGACAAAGTATGGTCGGAAACAACTAGGACACCCTGTATATACGCCCATCCAATACACACAATTTATTAACTTATTTTCGCATTTCACGAGTAAAATATCGCTGTCGACTAGAAAGTCAGGCAACACCAGAATACACCAGACATTTGGCTATCATGGAACAGCTGATTTTCAATCGTACGTATCTTTATTTTTATGCCAGCGTTGAATAATAAATGTTTCGTCCAGTAAAGGAAACTGACGAAGACGGGATATAACTTATCCTTTAAATGATGAATGTTTCGACGACAATAATTAATTTTTCTATTACAGCAGGTATTTTTAATATTTTCATCGAGTTTTAAGTGTATATTTAATACACGTCTAATATCTAGGTGAAACATCAGTGTAGTTAACGAGTTAAGGATATTATTTCTCTTTGATGTACCTACAAGATGCTGTTTTGATCTCATGTAATTTTAATTTGTCGAGAGATGAGAACAGGGGAGGGATGATGAGGCGAAGAGATTGAGCGCATGAGATATAAGAAACGTCGACGGGATGTTCATTGCAATTTTATAGTGGAAAATCGGGAGGCGTTAAGGATGTTTCTAAGATCGTCTTTGTTTTTCTACGCGAGATATTATACTCTTTATACCCCCTGGGCTGTTTTCGAAATAAGCTGTTACACGAGATTATTCGTGATCTCGGGTGTATTATAACGGGATTTCGAAAATACACCTTGCGTTAACTTTTGCTTTTTTCGCTTCCACAGGGAAAAGTGCAAGATAATAAATGTTCAAGAAGAAAAATTCACTGTACAGATATAATTCGATTCGCAGTAGGAGAATCTTAGTGTTGCTTAAGATTTCGAAGATTTTCATATTTTCTAATATTCGACTTTCAGAACTCTCGAAATATCGAAATTTTCCAATTATCAAACTTCAATACATTTCCCAAGTTTAAAATTTGAAAAAAGTTCCAAGTTTCCCAATTTTCTAATTTTTCAGATTTTTAAATTTTTCATCCCATTTTCGTGCCCAAATTTTCAAACTTGACAGACTTCCAACTTTCAGAATTTCGGACCTCTCAAAATTTCAAATATCGAAGCTCTCTAATTACCAAATCTTCAATACCTTTCCCCAGTTTCAATAAAAAAAAATTCAAAGCTTCCCAATTTTCTAACTTTTCACATTTTTCAATTTTCTAATGTCCAAATTCTCAGATACTCAAATGTTCAGATTTACTCGTCAAACCATCAGATAACAATAAACAACAATCAGGAAATACTGCCGTAAAGGTAC
>NW_017100137.1:226242-234803 GCF_001263275.1 Habropoda laboriosa | reverse complement strand
ATTATATCACTTTCGCCGTAAGCGAAACACCCACGTTAAACCTGCCAAAACGCTAAGGCCAGCAAGATTTTGCTCCTCCAAAGAGATCGCGATCGCTCTTACGAATATGGAACACATAAGATACGTAGGGAAATAGAGAGAGAAAGAGGGGCTAGAGAAAAAGGGAGAGAGATTCGTATCCGCGAGGAAGATTCTTCAGACTCAGCTGGAGGTTTTTCTCGAACGCTTCTGGCGATTATCCAATTTGCCGGTCGTCAATTCATATTGACGCACGTAGAAACGTAGGAGTCAATTTGAGTCAATCTAATTCCTGCCACGGGGAACCCCGTCTCTTTCGCGGGGTCTCTATCGAGTAAGCTCGAGGAAATCCGTGGCCACAGGCTTCGATGACGAAAAATCGTCGAGATTGCCATCGCGGAATGAAATGTTTTGACAGACGACGACAAGATACTACCCCTTATTGAATTCCGCCCTCGAGGGGTTGTACACCAAGGCGAAGAGACGAATTTAGCATTACCCGGAACCATTTCTTCGCCTACCATCTACAGAGGTACATTTACTTTTATAACCAAATGTACACGGTGTCGCCGAACTGACGACACAACCGCACGTGGTCCGACGTGAAAAAAATAAATCGAAAATGTGCAGCGGCATCTTTTTATCGGACGTTTTATTTCTCGCTAAATTTACGGTGAAAGATTATTTACACTTTTGATTTATTTTTGCCCAGCGAAGAACTCTGACCATGTTTGACGATACACCTTTTAAGAAATTTATGTCGAAGATATTTTTTAATTTCTAGGATTATTGGTATTTCAAAGAAAATTTGTATAATTTGGATTGTAAAAGACTTTTTTCTTTTTTTCAAATTTGTCATTCAAAAATATAGATTTCTCTATTTTTAATAGTTTTTCAGATATTACTCCAAATATGTCTACTACCCTCAACTTCGAGGGAGCTATTTTCATCCCTTCGATGTGAACGATCGCTAATAAAAAAAGATACGCGTCGAATATTTTTTCGAGACCTAACACATACCAAAATTTCATCGGAATCTGTGCTTGTCCCTTCGAGATATTCCCCCCTGCGAGTCTGAACGCTTTTAGCTAACTATTTTTCTCCGATTCGCGGATTCTTTTGTATCGTTTAAACTGTTCTTCCACTGAGTTCTAGTAGCTGAGCGTTAATCGTTAGAAAATCCATATAGCGGGTGGTCCATCATTTGCAGAATCAATTTCGAATATCCAGCACTTGAGAATAATCGAAAAAATTCATACAAACCGAAGTCCCAGAGTGACTTTCGCGTTCTGACAAACAATATCCAATCATCTTCACAAACAGGTGTTTTCAAAATGGCTACCTTGCGTTTCAACGCAACCCTACAGACGTCTCGTCGCTGATCTAGTTATACCTTCGATAATTCTAAGTGTCACTCGAATTGACTGGAAACCTCATTCAATTCTGTAACAAAGCCCCACTTCGGTATTTCTGCAAACAAGGAGCCACTCGATGAAACCACCGCGTCCAATCCGTTTATTCGAAAATTTCCCTTTCAAAAATTGCCCAGTTGAATCGACGACGAATTGAAACGATCCACCGAGAGTTACGACAGTGTTTAGCAAAGTGTGAAAACAGATCGAGTATACGTTAATTAACTTCGTTTGCCGAAAGAATTACTGCGACGCGAAGACACAAGGCCAAACAGAGGCGCGTATTTTCGTAGGAGCTTTTTTCCTTCCGATTAATTTCAGTTGTCGCGTTAAAACTGAGTTATCGTGAAACGTTGCATGACAAACAAACGTTCAGATTTATAGGGAGTCGAGCAATTCGTAGAATCGGTAGGGATAACTCCATAACTCTGCGACATTTAAGCGGGCACACTAGTGTATTACGGATAGGCGAGCAGATTTACCGGCTGAGCATTCCGCCGCGTAAACGGTCGACGATAAACTGCTTAGGGCGGAAGTTCGGCGAAAGTTGCCAAAGTTCGGCGGCACTTACGCGTCCCGCGAACACTGTACTCGTGGAAATTAATTTTAATGCCCGGTGATAATTTCGGGGCTTTCGTTACCGCGGAAATCCTGAATTAATGATGGCCGAGCGGAGCGCCTTTTTGTCCAGCATTCTTTCGCGCGGTTTCGTGCAAAACTACCTGCTGGGAAATTTTTTAGGGGAAATCTACGGAAGGGTTTGCTTATCGCAACGATCGGGATTTGGTTGAGATTCGAAGAAGATGAAGCGGAAATCAGAGACGAGTAGAAGATATCTCAGGTTTATTTTGTCCAAAAAATACGCTGATTTGGACTGTTACTTTGTTGTATCGATAATCGTCCACATTGAAGGGATGAAAATTGCTATTAAAGTTGAGGGTGGTAAACATATTTGGTGTGATATCTCGAAAAATATTGGAGATAGAGAAATGGTGTCAATTGACGAATTTTGTATTTTTTAATGACAAATTTAAATGTGTAAATAGGTTTGAGAAAAGTTTGTTTATTTAAATAATATATCAAAAATCATTATCTTTTCATTAACACTAACCGTACCATGGCCCGGTTTTAAAATTTCAATTTAAAACCATGCACCTGTTTTTCCCCTGTATTTTCTTAAAAATAAAACTGTAATTTTTCTTTTATCATTATTATCTAAAGGCTGTTTCCTATATTAAATTGACAATCACCTGCATTCCTTTCGGAAGAAATATGATTACAGTAAATTCTCCACAAGTGTCAGTCCGCAAGGAATCTAAACCTGACACTTGTAGAGTCAGGGACTACGTTTTCGACAATTCATAATAGAAAAATATAGTTTCATTAATTTTCCTTTTTTTCATCTGAAATTTTTTTTAACATGTTGGTGAGATTTTTCTGATGAAAATGAGATCAAACACGATATAATTTGAACAACATTTACTTATTAATACTTATTGAGTAATTAATTTAATGTCGGCCTACCTCCACGGGAAAAAAAATGTAGGGCCGATTCTACAAGTGTCAGTCAAACTGTAGGCCGACTCTATGTAATGTAATACAGGGCGTCTGTTTTATCTCAATACAGTGAAATATCTGGCGTGGCAGCGAACATGTTAATAAGTAAATGTTGTTCAAATTATGTCGTGTTTTATGTCATTTACGTCCGGCAAACTACAAAGACGGGCGCGAGGCTCGAAAACGTAGTCCCTGACTCTACAAGTGTCAGGTTTAGGTTCCTTGCGGACTGACACTTGTGGAGACATTACTGCATTTCGTAACCGGTCATTTGCCCGTATAAGTGTCGGTACAGTTAAACTTTTTTCTAGAATATTTGGTGATATTTAGTATCGTGACGTGGGAAATGTTAAAGTTTGTTTAAATATGTAAGAATAATTAATATGAAAATTCTGTGGGACTGTTGAACTAGAAAAATCGAACTGTTTATATATGCACCTATTTTGACGAATTCTGTCATTTCTAAACGACAAATTAGACTGCATAAATAGATTTGAAAAAAAAAACGTCTATTTCTTAAATTTATGCAAAAGTTTCCACCGTATTTTTGTTTTCATTATATTTACAATTACTCCTTATCAAAGTACTAATAGTATAATATTAATACTACATTCGGTATATCAAAAGAACTCTAGCATTGTCAAATTCAAATAAGAAACATACAGCGCCTCTTAGCGCCGCAGGATCTACAATCGCCGAAAACTTTTGCACAGATCTGATATTTAAACAATATACCAAAAATCGTTACGTTTTCAAATAAAATTTTTCTTCGAAAATATTTACCGATATCGAGTATCGTAACATGGTTTAACCACCGTGTGTGTATATATATATAACAAACTGTACACGATGGACCCTCGGTTCCTTGACTTTTTCCCGTGTCGCGTCTCCTTTTTCTCGCGTTCTGCCCGGGTGCACACGGGCCCCTGGTTTCCCTTGAGAAATTTGAGCAGGATCGATTTATCGGACGCGAGTCTCTCGCTTTCTTTCCTTTTTTTTTCTCCTTTCTTCTTCCCCTCGCCTTTTCTTCTTTCCCTTCCTTCGCCGTCCTCTCCTGCACTCTCTTTCTCAAGTAGCATTAGGCAGGTTTAATGCGATGCCTGCAAAAAGGGAAACAGGGTGTGTAGAGGTATGGCGAGTAAGGTGCCGAGTGCCATTGACTGTAGAATAAAATAGACGGTGGCATTTCCAGCGCGGCTCAGCCTTGGCAAAATTCCATTTCTTTTCCATGAGGTACATGCTCTGAGCAAAAACTGATATTTCCCTTTCCTTTTTTTCTCTCTTCCTTGTCGTTTTTCCTTTTCTCTTCTTCTTCCTCCTCTCTCTCTCTCTCGTCTTTTTGTCGCGCGTACCCTTTTCCCGGGCTTCTTCTTCTTTTTAAACCACCGACTGCAATCGACGAGTTTTGGCGCACCGGTATATCGTTGGAACGTCGTCAGAACTGCTGCTACTGCTCCATGTTCCCGTGCTTTTGCGGGATGAATCGAGCGGAAGTAAAAAGACGCCTGATTTCCGGCGCGTTGCGTCTAATGTGCACTGATCGATGATGATTTTTGCGCAATTTGCGCGCTTTATAAGGCACGTGGGCTTTGTTTTTTGGGTAGATCGTGTAGGCAGATGATTCAATGCTGTGTTATTTCAAGTTTCAGCTGTATCAGGGAGTTTGGAGTATAGTTTTAAATATATTCTGTTAATAGTTTTTGTTACTTGTACGTGTTTGACGCGTAATGTCCTTTTAATAGCTTTTCACTTTTCTGCACATGTATTTTTTATTCTCACCAATAATCCCGGAATCTGAAGTGTGTGCACTTCTTTATTGAAAAATTATGTAGTATCGTAATAATGTCTTGTCCACGTTTTACGTAATTTTAAGAGGGACAGGATGAGAGTTGCAAAAGAGAAAGTGGAGGTCGACAGGAACACGAACCAGATCCTTTGCGAAAACCCTCGATGAAGCATCAGGCCCATCGATACGTTGACGATTTTTAATGGGAAAAATCCAGAAATAGCGGGCGCATATGATGGGACAGAGAGAAAGTGAAGAAAAAATTTTTTCTTGTAGATAGTGTCAGTATTAGATAGAGTTAGTGTTGCAGATAGAGTCGTAGCGTTGCAAGTCATCAGACTGTTGGAGATGAAGTGTTACAGATGGAGCCGTAGTGTTGCAAGAGTCGTCAGACTGTTGGAGATGGATTGTCATAGATAGAGAGTTGCAGATAGAGTCATAGTGTTGTAAGAGTTGTCAGTGTTGGAGATGGATTGTTGTAGAGTCGTAGTGTTGCAAGAGTCGTCAGAGTGTTGGAGATACAGTATTGTAGACAGAGAGTTGCAGATAGAGTCGTATTGTTGCAAGAGTCGTCAGAGTGTTGGAGATACAGTATTGTAGACATAGAGTTGCAGATAGAGTCGTAGTGTTGCAAGAGTCGTCAGAGTGTTGGAGATACAGTGCTGTAGATAGAGAGTTGCAGATAGAGTCGTAGTGTTGCAAAAGTCGTCAAAGTGTTGAAGGTGAAGTGTTGTAGATAGAGTTACAGAAAGAGTTGGAGTGTTGCAAGAGTCGTCAGAGTGTTGGAGATAGTGTTGTAAGAATCGTCTGAGTTACCTTAGAGTTGCAAGAGTCGTTTTGCAGTTATTACAGTCGCATAACAATACAGATCCTACAATTATTTAGCTTCAAATTCTCCATTTTAAGGAAAACACTATTTTACTCAACTATTATCCAAAATGAGGCCCAAAGACACTCATCACGTCGTTTCTCTTACCTCCACAATTCTACCCTTCTTAGCTTCTAATTTTCTCGACCCAATCTCATTTTTGAACATTCGAGAAAAAATGATATAATTTAATTTTAAAACAGCTACAACAAAATTGTAATAATTTTCTACATAAGTTTCTAATAAGTTTCTACAGTCCTACAAAGCACACGAGACATTCCAACTGTGCTTAAAAGGTGACGAACTGCAACTCCAAGTATTTCAAAACATTGTGAAAAATGAACAATTACCAGACAAGATTATTTCAGCTAAGGAGAGCAGAGAATTGCTATCAATACGTAGCCTAACTGTGTCACCAACGCATTCGCTTCATTTTCAAAATCCCTATTATCCCACCAGCAATAACAAACCTAACCATGTATAAGAACACGTACTAATCCACACGTTTCACCGTCTCTCGTGATTTGTTAAACTTTATCCGAGCGTGTTGATCCGCTTAATTGGAAGCACGCTTATCAATTCGGTCGTTCGGACCGTCTGTTCCTGGACACCGAGTAATTATAGTAATTA
The DNA here is from genome assembly GCF_001263275.1 of Habropoda laboriosa. Lineage (NCBI taxonomy): Eukaryota > Metazoa > Arthropoda > Insecta > Hymenoptera > Apidae > Habropoda > Habropoda laboriosa. Next base: position 228,532 of record NW_017100137.1, on the reverse strand, counting down.
TGGCAAGGCATCGATGTAGCTCACCTAGTATACAACGGTGCTACATAGAAGCATGCGCGCGCGTTCACAGCAACGATACGGCTCCTCGATGACAGCAGCCTAGGCCAATATTAGGATGAACCTCTTAGTGTGCGCTACACAGCTATAACCATTGACACAACCACTTGAATTAATAGCCAGCAATTAAGTGGATGATAATGCTACCCCTGGCGTGCACACGACCGCGCGTATCCGCTTCTGGCTCGTGATCATAAAAAGACGATCCTGATTTATATTTGCTTTCTTCTTCAATCTTCCCTAGAATCCCTCGGAGAAGAACTCGAGTGTACGCGGTGGTGGTCTCCGCCTTCTTTCATCGGAAATTCTTGTTAACGTGGCAATATTAATTTTCTTCCAAATATCCCTGTGATCTGTATCTACGATCTACACGATTCTAAATTCATTCGTAAAAATTTTACGACGAAGTTACGTTTTCGTATCCAAAACAAAACGGATGAAAACCGAGTCTGGGTTAAATAAGACTAAATTCACGACGGTAATTCTAGCGCAAAGGGTTAATTTTCGCAATACGTATTTTGTGATTAGAGAAAGAATTTTTGTACTTAATGTTAGAAAGAAATTCAGTTTGCAATCAGTTTAGCATAAGAAAGTGTTTCTTTTATATTTCATATTGTTATAATTTTTTAATAGCGGGAACTATGATTTATTCGATTAATGGAAAAATTGAGGAAAATTGAAAAAAAAAAATGTTAACATTCCTTTTCGTTAATCAATGCTCCCTTTTTATGAATTGCTCTTCGACGAGAAGATAAAATTGATCCTAGCATGCAAAGACGCGAAATATCCTCGGACATAACGGGTGGCCATTATATATACATATAGTAGGTGCGCATATAGGCGCGAGGAGCTCGTGCGCCCTCGGATATTCCCATTGAATTTACACCGCAGTGTATCAAGTCGTCGCGATTGCCAACTGCAGGAAATCGTAGAGAGCAACGAACGGCGCAGAGAAGGCTTTATGGAAATCGATGTGAATGCACAGGGTGGGCTGAGACGGGTGGTAAAACCGGGTAGAAGGTGATTCTACATGTGAAAATAAACCGAAAATATAGAACGACATTTTTCCACGAGAAGCTCTGTTTTCGAGAGAATAGAATTTCAACACTTATCGAGTAGGTACTCTAATTTCAGACAAATCCATAAATAAATTCAGACAAAAGACAAATCCTGCAATATGTGATCGTTGCAAAATATAGTCGTTTCTATAAAACACATTTTACTACGTTGTCCTAAATTTTTCAGCCGTTTCAGTAAAGCATTGTTTATGTCACTATCTGAAGATAAGTTCAACCCTTTAAGTGCTCACTAAAATATGGTAAAAATGTGGAAATTTTTTTTGAAACTTAAATTACTTGCGAATAATGTGGAATATTTTTTTATTTTTTCTTATCTAATTTTTGATAATGTAACTATGAATGCATTCATTTTTTTATAGACATTTTCATAAAATTTTCTGGCAATCAGGTTATTAATTTCTTTCACGATTTAAATTACCTGTGAATAACGTGGAAATATGTTTTTATTTTTTCTTATCCAATTTTTGATCATTTCAACGAACCACGAATGCGTTCATTTCTTTACAGACATTTTCATAAAATTTTAGAGCAATCAGATTATTAATTACTGAGCTTTTTGCTGTATTGTAAAAATAGTCTATTTTTGAACATTTAACCTGAGCTTAATTACCGTCCATATATGTAGAGTATATAAATAAAATATTTTCTTTAATAAAACCTATTAATCCTCGATATTTTTCCTCTGAAAAAAAAAATTCTTCAAAAAGTGCTTAATTTTTGTTCTAACAAACCTAGCTGCGTCCTTAAAGTACTTTTCCCATTTCTGTCAGTTTATCGCGAGCTTTATCGAACTGAAGCGTATTTTCCAGACGCTTGTTACAGCTGAAAAGAATTATTGGCTGTTCTTTCGGATATCTGTTTTTAGAGGTGCGTTTGGTTTTTAGCAGGATTGATTCAATTGTGCGACGGCTGGAATGGACATGAATAAATAACAGAGTTCCAATGTTTGTTTGATTATTTATGTAGTGGCTGGAAGAATTAAAGTCTGTACAGGGGTTTATGAGTTAAATAGAGCGAAAAGTGGTGATTAAACAAACTGAATATTTGTCACGCCGAATGAAATTCTTCATACGGCTTATTTTTCGTATAAAAAAATTTTCCTTTCAAAGCGTTTCTCGTTTAATTTTTTTTTTTTTTTTTTTAACGTAGTTCTA
>NW_017100137.1:225445-226158 GCF_001263275.1 Habropoda laboriosa | reverse complement strand
TAACGTAGTTCTAACATCGGCTGAAATGATATTGTTTATAACCGATATTTTTCGTCATTTATTTCACGTGTACGCGAGTATTGCAGGCTGTTGTGTGTGCATCGCGCATAAATTGTTTTCAATCCAATTAAAATTGAATCGACCGCAAGACGTAAATTGTTTTCCGTGAATAGTAGGTAAACGTGCAAATGAAACGTTGTTTTGTGTTTGTAGATTTTTGGTGAAAATTTGAATTCTTTAATAATTGACGAGAACAACTCTGGATCTGTGAAACAGTGTTTTTCACTGATTGTAGAATTCCTTTGTGACGAATTATATTTGTGAAAGATAGCTTAATGTAACAGCTGTGCAGGTGAGAAAGTATGTTTAGCATTTATCCAAAGTAGAATTTGAAATATTGTGAAGTAATAGAATATTAAAATTTTTTAATTTTCGAATTCCTCAATTTTCAAACGTCTAGATTTTAAAGCTTTCAATTTTGCAAAATGCAGAATTCACGAATTTTCAAATTCTCAAGCTTTCAAAATTGCAAAATGCAGAATTTCCAAAGTTTTCAATTTCCAAGCTTTCCAAATTGCCAAATGCAGAATTCGCAAATTTCTAAATTTTCAAGCTTTCGAAATTGCAGAATGCAGAATTTCCAAAGTTTTCAATTTCCAAGCTTTCAAAATTACAAAATCCCAAATCCAGGAATTTTCAAAATTATAAAATAC